>NW_027315823.1:27773344-27813344 GCF_026437365.1 Eucyclogobius newberryi | reverse complement strand
CAGTAGTAGTTTTGACGGCAGAATGCAATTGTTTTTCTATTAAGAGCGTTTATTTTTTTTAAGCTTCCTATAAATTATCTGTTCTTTTACTCCTGTATCTACTTGCGTTGCAACACCGAAATTTCCCCATGTGTGGACAAATAAAGGCTTATCTTAACTTATCTTATCTTATCTTGTTTGGTGAGACTTATGTTTTATTATTGACACAATTTAGCCAGAAACACTTGTAAACATTGTTATTAATGTTGCGTTCCAGATAAATAACTTAATAAATCTACATGTTATAAAAAATTAAAGCGAACTTTTGACAGATAATACACTACTTTCCCTTAGAACTCCACCAATTTGAACTTGCCCAATACAAAACTAATTTACATATTAACTGAGATAATGTGATATTCAATGCGTGTTACCTAGACATATTTATAATGCTATAAATAGTCAGGAAAAGTCTATCACAAGTTTTTGTAGAAGCTTATTTTATCCTACTTTACAACTAAAGGTAGGAGATTCATCCAAACATGTATAATGTCGCAATTGTTGTTTTGGAGATATGCTAAATTGTATCATCAAATAAACAAATTACCATTATTTATAGAACCTTTTACAACGCTCAAGGTGACCAAAGTACTTCACAATAAAAGTCAAGCAATATAAAAGCATAAGACAGTGCAAAACAAAATGTGTGTCACTGTATTTTTGTGTTAAAAGACAGTCTGAATAAATAATGATAAAACAAATATTATGAAAAAATATTTAAAATACCTCATAAAAAGATAGAAACATCTAGTGTAATCTTCCAAACAAGGGTATAAAGTGATATTTATGCTCTTTTGTGGTTCATTTACAGTGTCATTCATGTTTTGTGCGATACTTGAACCTCAACCAAGACATTTACTGACACATTTGAGCACAATCCTGATATATTCTTAAAATATTGTCTAAATATTGTTATCAAGACAATCCAAATATCACCCTCCCCTTTACAACACATAATAATATAGTGTCATCTTCAGAAAGGAGGTTCAAAATCCAGCTGTATTTGAAAAATCTCACCGTATTCGCCGGGTTTTGTTGCCATCGGTTTCAAGCCTCTTTTCCACTGAATTGCTATTGTGTTGTACAGACGGACGAGGCATTGTCTTCTTTAGAATAACAATGTAATTATGAAAGGAATGTATCTAATAAAAGGCAAGAAAACAGTCAATACAAAGGCCGTATGAAGTGTTATGTTCTCAATTTAGTTTAATTAAAATGTTGGACTTTCACAAATGTCCCAATGTTGGTGCATAAAACTATAATTGAACATTGACATGACATCACCATTGGATACCTGTGGAACACAAACTGAACCCACAATCAAGGACTGGATTGAAATGACAACAGACAAATAGAAACTCATTACTTTGGTGCTTGATTTGAAATGTAGTTAATTTGACAGACTGTGATTATAATTTTTGTTCTGTTGGATGTCATGTGCTGCGTGTGTTTGATATCTTATTTTGTGTTTTTGCTCTGTGTTCCGTGTGCCATGTGTAAAAATCAGATAAAACTGTTAAAGCTATTATTCTGTAAAAAATATGACTATTTATAAGGAAAAAATCTGATATCATTATTATTTCTCAGATGTTTTGATGGACGATGTGATACTGTGAGAGCTCAATAGTGGCCATGCCAACTTGTCAAAGCCCTTGGGTGGGAGACCACTTGTATGCCAGGAGGCCACAGGGGGGCGGTAGCGCACACTGCTGTTGTGTCCTCAAGCAAGACACTTCACCCACATTACCTCCAGTGGCTACGTGCGCTGGAGTATGAATGAGATAATGAATGGAAATGAGCTCATTGACTACAATCTGGTGTTTTTACAGCAGGTGTGTCATGTATGTTCATTCACACGCACTGTCCCCACCAAACAAACACATCATAATAATTGCCTGTTTTCAGATTCTAGAATGGGATGATATCATCACTTAGCCAGAATCCCCTATTATATTGTACTTTGCCATGAGATATCGATTCACAAATTGTGTGTGTGTGTGTGTTAGTGTGTGTGTGTTAGTGTGTGTGTGTGTGTGTGTGTGTGTATCTGATAACCCACAGTAAATACAGGAAGAAGATAAGATAATATAGATAATATATGCAAGCAACTATAGAGAGGCGTGTCACGTGGGAGTGCCGGTGTTACAGACGCGGTCGTTCCACTGGAGGAATGAAGCGCGACAGGTTCACGCGCCACACGTCCCGCTCTCTCACCTCTTCACTTTGTCACTTTGTCTGGTTCACGCGACAGGTCATGGCCTCCTCCGACGAGACCGAGCGCTCCCTCACGCCCGTGGACTTCATTCAGCTGCAGCATTACGTGGACGGTAACGCGCATGTTTTACACTCTCACGTCTCATTTTGTCACGTGGGACCGACTTTTATTGTCCAGGGTTTTCAGGCGGATAAGTCAGTCAGTCCAAAGGTTGATTTAATTGCGTGTATGTTGTGCACGGTCGCAGCTCTTCAGCTTTGTAAACGTTTAAATGCTTAGATTAATACAACTTAATTAATACACCAACGCAAATTAAACACTTAAAATATGCTTAATCTTGGCTTAAAATATCAAAAACTGAGGAAAATAAAGTAATTTAATACCAATTTTATTTAGATACAAAACGTTTGGGTTGGGAGTCTGTTTCAAATAACTTTTTAACCTTTGACCTTTCAGCTTTTGTCTTTTTTACGCACCACCTTATGACATCAGCAGGTGGAATGGTGCTTTTTGTGCTTTTGAGTAGAGTTAGAAAAAATGGATCGTATCAAAAAATATTAGAATATTGAGCAAAAATAGAAGATAACTAAATAGAAGAAACTTAACTTCATTTTTTATCTTTAAAATATTTTGATTTATAGAATATAGTTTTTATTCATACAGCAGCTTTCACAGATAAATGAGTGTAAAGAGCAAAGCCGCTTGGATAATGTGCAATATGCAGATAAATCATATTCGATTTTACACTGTATATTTATCTATCTGTAAGTTTATATATAAATTGCCCATTTAGGACCAAGTTAAATTATAACTTTTAGATTTGTTGAAAGAGTTACGTTTTGGGCCAAATGCAATTATTTTGGTTTCTACCTAACAATATAAGCTATAACATTCAGAACTGAGCTATTCCTGACGTGTATTTGTATTTATTGACAAGGCAATCGTAACAAAAGAGAGTGGAAAATGACATAAACATAGCACACAACCACAATATAACACACAGCACAATTATACCATGGCCGAAAACAGTGGAAAATTTACTTTTTAACGCTTGGTTTTTGCCTCTTTTGCAGCTAGTAATAAAAGAGTGAAAGATGTGATCAAAGATTTTCACCCTGGAGGAAAGCTGGCGCAGCACACCTTCGGAGAGGTGATGCCCCTCTTTTACCCCTGCTGCAGTTTAGTGCCAACATCACACGGTCAGCTGTAAAAGTCCTTCTGTTTTGGCCCCTCAGTGCCTGGACGAAGGAGGCTTCGCTCTCTTCCTGAAAACATATCTCGATATCCGTGAAGTTCCGGCTGATTTCTGCAACCGACTCTTTCTGTATTTCAAACACGTGGATCACAACGAAGCAGGGAAATGTCAGCCTCAGAAGGAAGGTACGAGCGCTTTTATATGTTCAGTTTCACTCACGTTTACACATTTGACACTGTAGGAAAAGTATGCACATGTTTCAAAATATGCAAAATATTCTTGCTTTATTCAAGTCGGTGTTAAATTCCTCATTCGCTCAGTGATCCATCAAAGGTTTGGACAATGTTTAAAGCCAGATGACAACCTTTGAAACCTTTTCTACTTTATAACCAAATATTCTTTTATTATTCATTTGGATAGTCTTTTATTTCAAAATAATAGTGCTGTTTGAAGTTGGTGAATTGCTATAAAACTGGAAGAACAATGGATTCCAAATAATAAATATATAGTTATTAGAAGTACTGTAGTTCTTGTAATTGTAAATCTGATACTACTAATAATAATATATTCATTACTAATGATGAATGTTGTGTCTAAGGCGGAGTCTTCCTTCAGGATGTGTCCTGTTACTTTTCTGTTTTGGAGGACGGACAGCCACGAGACAAACTCGAATGTAAGTTTCCATAATAAATCATATTTACTAAATATATTTGAAGATTTTTTAAATGAACACAAATTATAGGAAATTGCTCTTTTTTAAACTTTTAACCACGTTATAACAAAAACATACCATAATTCATTGTCTGGTGAATCCTGCCTAGTAAGACCTCTCCCTCTGAGCCTCAGAAAACACTCACTTTCAAATGACCCAGTTTTATGATGTCATAGGTCAAGCTCTGAGATCTCCTGCGCCTAAATCACCATCATTTCTGCCTCAGATCACAATCATCACAACCGCGCGCTTACATTAGCATGTCGAGGCTGTAGATTGGGCTCTAACTCAATTCCACACGTGGGAAACGCCAGACTGAAATTAAGTGTGCTTTTTGTAGACCAATTATTCAAAGTTCTAAAACATGAGAGGCCAAAGCAGAGGTTTAAAGCCCAAAACCCTTTAAATGTAGTAAAATTACATTCACAGTTTTTCAATTATGTTTTTTTGTGTTTCCAGTTACATTTAAACTCTATGACAAAGACAATAACGGGCTCCTGGACAGTTCAGTAAGTGCCAAAGTTAAGCCGCAGTAGTAGTAACAGTAGTAGTAACAGTAGTAGTAGTGATTTATGTCGTACAGTATAAGTATAAGTTCTGTGTCATCAGGAAGTGGATCGGATCATCACTCAAATGATGAGAGCGGCGAATTACCTCGGCTGGGACGTCACCGAGCTCAGACCTGTGAGAAAAGGACCTGTTACTGAAGAATAAAGCACATAATTGTCTTTTTACCGAGAAAACTGTACATTGTGGCGTGTTTGACGTTCACGCAGATGCTGAAGGAGATGATGAGGGCCATAGACGTGGACGACAGCGGGACAGTGACGCTGGAGGAGTGGGTCAAAGGAGGAATGAACAATGTCCCTTTGCTGGTGCTGCTGGGGCTCAAGGTGCGGCATACGGCTGAGCAAAACGCATGCTGACTGTAGAAGTGTTACCCGCAGATGCAAAATCAACACCCGGATACTAAAACTGTATCAAAACTGAACTCACAACGTTCAATATGTTGTCAAAAAGAGCAAAAAACAGATAAAAATCTAAATCAATTTTTTAAACCTGGTTTAGGACTAAACCGAGTCTAAAACAGGGCTTGGACCTGATTCATCCCTGTTTTAGACCTGGTTTATCCCTGTTTTAGACTTGGTTTATCCCTGTTTTAGACCTGGTTCATCCCTGTTTTAGACCTGGTTTATCCCTGTTTTAGACTTGGTTTATCCCTGTTTTAGACCTGGTTCATCCCTGTTTTAGACCTGGTTTATCCCTGTTTTAGACTTGGTTTATCCCTGTTTTAGACCTGGTTCATCCCTGTTTTAGACCTAGTTTAGCCCTGTTTTAGACCTGTTTTAGCCCTGTTTTAGACCTGTTTTAGCCATGTTTTAGCCCTGTTTTAGACCTGGGTTAGCCCTGTTTTAGACCTGTTTTAGACCTGTTTTAGCCCTGTTTTAGACCTGTTTTAGCCATGTTTTAGCCCTGTTTTAGACCTGGGTTAGCCCTGTTTTAGACCTGTTTTAGACCTGTTTTAGCCCTGTTTTAGCCCTGTTTTAGTCCCATTTTAGACATGTTTTAGCTCTGTTTTAGCCCTGTTTTAGACCTGGTTTAGCCCTGTTTTAGCCCTGTTTTAGCCCTGTTTTAGCCCTGTTGGTCTGTAGTGTTAAGAGTGGCACTGACCTTGCTCTCTTCTGTCAGATGACGGAGAAAGATGGGCAGCACTCGTGGAGGATGAAGCACTTTAACAAACCCACGTACTGCGGCGTGTGCGAGAACATGCTGCTGGGGCTCGGCAAACAGGGACTCTGCTGCACGTGTGAGTGTGTGAGACATGATGAGGTTCAGCCATGATCCTGGTTATTCAGCTCACAATATAATCATAAAAATTAATAAACCAATAATCAGGACTATTTCAGAAGCAAATTAGTAGTATTAGTAGTATTTTTAGTTCAAAAAATAGACCAAAATATAAATCACTTTTTTCATCTAGCAGTTTTTGTCACATTTAACTTTATTTTGTCTTTCAGAAAGTTTAATTTTGTAAAGCCGGTCACATACTTGAGGAACAGTGACATGTCAGACAGCGGGAATGAAAGAAAATTAAAGATTTCACTGTTGTTTGGTCACAGTCTCAATAATTGTGAATCATCATTAAATCGTTTCTCACAAAAACACGAAAATGTGATATCGTGACGTCTCTACATGGCCAGAAAACATCAGACAACGAGAATAATAATCAACAAACAACCCAATTATTAGATTTTTGATGTGTGTGTTTGAGCACCAGAGAATCTTAAAATCCAAAACACATTTTTAGAGTAACTGTTGTATTTGAAAAACAAAGTACAATAAATTTACCGACACAGAGTCACCAGCAGGGGGCAATTGTGCTCTCTTAACCAACGCATCTCCACCTGCAACTACAACAACAACAACAGCAACAACAACACTAACTAACTTTTTAAATCATGAGCTATTCAGAAACATCACATTTCAAGATTGACCCAGTTAAAAAAACAAAAAAAAACACGTCTAATAAAACATAAAAGAGTTAACTTTGCTTTCCAGGCCTCATAGTCTTATTGTTTGTTATTTATCTTCTTTTCTTTCATTGTTCTTGTTGTTCAGGCTGCAGATACACAGTCCACAACCAGTGCGCCAACAAGAAGCCTGAACCCTGCACTCGCACCTTCGTCAAGTCCAAAACGGAGATCGGTGTAAGAAGATTCTGTTATTTGTGTTCTAAAGTATTGTTTTCCTCTCAGCAGGTAATATCTTATTTCTATTTTGAATAATCTAGTAAAGAAGAGAAAGTGCCACTCAAAAGGACATCAGAGGATTAATCTGAGCCGTGTTTTAAAGTGCGGGGATTATTATTATGCTTTATATTTGGCTTTTGTAGGAGGTCGTTCCAAAGTGAGGCTTTTTGACGCGCGTTGCTAATGTTTTTTAAGTTGAAATGAAGCTTAAAATTGCAGAAATATCTCTCTTTTCTTTGGGAGATCACACCAGATGTTTCTGTCACTTTTTGAACTCATTTCAAACCGTTTTAATCACAGACAAACACTCGATATTCCAATTTTTGCATATTTCCGCAACAACAATCATGATAGCATCCGTTTTTCGACTTCTCTCCCACTTCTACGTGCATCGTGATCAAAACGAAATCGTGATCCGGCCCCAAGAATGTACATTTTCTGACATATCGTTCGGCCCAATGCAGGTTTAGTTGATTTGGTGCGTACGGGATAAAAGTGCCGACCGACCTTGTGATTAGCTGATTCCGATCATTGAAATGTATTGATTCCACAGAGAATCATCTTGCTTGTAAACGGGCTGAGAATAAGAAGGGAAATGAGACAGACAGGAAATAATACACGCTTAAGCACAAATACATTTTTATAATACCAGTTGTAATAGTTTGAGCTTAAGTGACATCTTAACACTGAAGATAGAATGGATAGAGCTGTCAAATGCAGAAGTTTGACCTGGTTTATGGGTCGACGACTTCTTAGTGTGTGTAAATGAATGGAATAAACAAAATTAGTATTAAAAAACTTTCCGAACATGCAGGCAGAGTTCTTGAACAATCCCTAACAAATACTAATACAATCAAACATTCAAGCATTGAATCTCCCAAAGCGTTTTTTTGGCTGAGATTTTTTTCTACTGATTATTTTCTATTTTTAATGGAAACAGATCTAAAAATGTGCACATTTTGCAAAAGGATAAAAGTGAATTTATGAACTTAATTAACCACAGCATTACTTAATTATGTGTATGTATTTATTCTGTTAAAAAAAACAAAGCATCAAACTGAAAGCATCACCAGCCAAACTGTTAATCTTCTTGCGTGTTCCCGGGCGACTGCCGCTAATGTCGACCACGTACACGTTTACACTTTTTCCAGATTCCCGCCCACGACTGGATCAAAGTCGACTGCAAATCGAACAAGTGTGAAGTTTGCCACAAGAAAATCAAAACCTTGGGAGGACGGAGCTGCGTTTGGTGCCATGAGAACGTGAGTATTGAAAGTAACTCATGAAAATGTATTTAAAGTCAAGTAAAAAAGTGACTCATTTATTTGTAACAGAAAAAGAAAGATCTGAGACATTTCATTAAAATACTGTTCAATAAAGGACTTTTAATGTTAAATTTAATGCCTCAGTGATGTTTTTATTTATTTCAAACTTTAATGCTTTTTGAGTTTTAAGTCAGACACAGCAGGTATTTTTAGTGTTTCTTTGGAAGCGAATTATTATCACAGTAAAAATAATACGTAGACATAGCTGAGTTTTAAAAAAATACATTAAATAATAGTAAAAACGTCTTCAGGTAATACAGTCAATTACTATTTATTTTAGGGCTGCAGCTAGCAATTATTTTTTTTTTTTTTTTATCAAATAAAGGTTGAAATTCTCTAGATGGAGACATTTTGATTTAATAACTCCACTGTCTTTTGTCACATAAAGGTCCGTGCGAATGTGTTTTAGACTTTGTGTAGTCCAGATAACGATTGCAATGATCTATTGCACCTATCACTGTTACTTATCAGTCGTTAGTAAGTTATTTGTCGATAAAACGTCGCAGCCCTGATTTCGATGTCGTTTCAGCGTCACAATGAGTGCGTCGTCGTCGGCATCAAGCTTTGCGACTGTGGACCGCTGAGAGACCACATCCTGCCACCCTGGGCCATTTACGCCGTTTCCAAGGTAACGCACAACGACAAGCGTACGGTGAATCGTCGCCAGCTTCTAAACTCGTGTGTTGTGATGTTTGTTTTTCCCGCGCAGAATGAAGATACGAGCCTCTTAAACGTAACTCTGGATGGAAACAACTTACAGGTTTGATTCAGCCGTCCACTAAATTAGACCTGTTTTACTGTATTTTGATGGTTTATTTATTCATTAATGTACGTTGAAACCAGCCGTACTTATTAGAATCGGCTCAGATATTTAAAAAAAAACGTATATCTCAATTGTATTAATCAAATGTAGTCCGTTTTGTTTGATTTTTCACATTAACAAAACAGAAAAAGCACATAAATCTTACTAAACGTCATTTGAATGTGATTCCTGTCCCATTTGAGTAATTAATTATATTTTCTACGACTTGATTATAATTTTGCTTTTTTCAGATTGTTCCAATAAAAGGCACTCATCCTCTGCTCGTTTTTGTCAACCCAAAGAGCGGGGGGAAGCAGGGGGAATAGTATGTCCTCGCTTTATTCATCTTATTGTTTCATTTCTGCTTCCATAATTAATGACCTGAATACAACGTGTTTTCAACAGTGTTCTGAGGAGGTTTCAAAATCTGCTAAACCCTCGACAAGTTTACAATTTATCCAGCGGAGGCCCAGCTCCAGGGTAAAGTCAAGTGTTTTGTATCTGTATTATGTCAATGTGCCTGGGGGCCAAATGCGGCCCTCAGAACAGTTTTTGTTGGCCCCCCGGCTTGGTACAGTTGCTACAAACAACTAAAAGTAGTACTTTTTACTGTAATATTGGGTTTCCATGCTTTGTCAACCTAATATTAATGTTCCAAGTCTAATTAAAGAAGTGGAGGCATCGAAACAATGTCAAATGCAAAGTTTCGAATGATTCACTTTGTCCTTTTGACAAATTCGACTTTGTTGGGTTGTTTGTGGCCCTTCGTCCTGTTTAAGTTTCAAAATACGGCCCTCGGTGAAAAAAGTTTGGACACCCCTGCTGTAGATGAATGAAAATGGTCTTATTTAATCACTGTAATTCCACATGTAAAATGCCATTATTCTCAAAATTATTACAGTGATTTTCAGAGATTAATCCTGACTTTCTCTGGTTAGTTTGCAGTTCTTTCACAGCCTGCGAGATTACAGGGTCCTGGTTTGTGGCGGCGATGGAACCGTCGGATGGCTTTTAGACGCAATAGGTGATAGTCATTAATCATGTCTTTTCAAGGTCAAGGTTTTTCCCCTTCAAAGTGACAAAAGCGCTGTGTTTTTCAGACAAAGCCGATCCCCCGGTCCATCCTCCCGTCGCGGTGCTGCCGTTGGGCACCGGGAACGACCTGGCCCGGTGTCTGCGCTGGGGCGGAGGTGAGCGGAACACACGCCATCTTTTGACACGCGACGCAGTTTAATCACCACTTCACACTGACATTGCGTCACATTCATCTATTACAAGGTGTGCTACGGAACCTTTCTGGTGGAGGATCGGCCCGTCTGCTTGTGTCCATGGAGATAGTTTTGCTTTGCCTGGAATGCTCCACAGTGTAATTAAAGATGAGTTTAATGCACTACTGTGGAACATGCCTGGAAAAGCAGTAAAATCCCCAGTGAGACAAGCTCCAGGGCTGCAACGATTAATCCACTAATTATGACGATACAAATGATTGATTTGATCATTCTAATGGTTATCTGGACTCTAAAACACATCGAGATCGATCGCAACATTAGTAAATTAAAATGTCAAAAAAGAAAAAAGAATTTATGATTTTCTAATTTAATAACACATAAACAAATATATTAGGAGGGGGGGAGAACTGACATAAATCAAAAACAGTAGACATCCAACAAAACAACAAAAAATGTGAAAATCGTGGCACACAAAACCCAAAGGAAACGTCCCATTTAGTCCAATTTGCACATCTTCAAAACCACATTCACGATAAACACATACGAGAGACGTTTTATAAGAAAGATCACAACATTAGTCAATTAAAATGTCAAAAAAGTCTAAAGAATTTCTGATTTTCACCAATAATACACTTTATTCCCTAAATATTTTATGTCCAGAAGCCTTCAGTCAGCATATTACAATATTTAGAATTGTTTTAGAAAAGTCTCAATAGAAACAATAGTTTGACAAGTCGACTACTAAAATAACCCCAGAAAAGTTACATGTAGCACCTTTAAAAACATTATATTTAAGCAGAGCTGGAGTTGTGTTTCGGAGCTTAACTTTGAAACAGACGGATTTAACAAGCCTGGAGTTTTGTCATTTGAAACTAAGAATTTCACGTTTTCCAAATAAAGAAGATATTAATTGCACCGTAGCATATTTTCCTGCTACAGCTTATGTTTTGTTTTTTATTACCACTGTTTCAGAACCGCAGTACGGCTCAGTCATTACATCACAAGCTTAGACTATTTGTTCCCCAAAAGCCGTTACAAAGCATAAATCCCACGTGTTGAGCTTTCGCCTGCTTCTCTCGTCTTGACCTTCAGGTTACGAGGGCGGAGACCTGAGGGACATCCTGAAGGAGATCGAGGGCAGTGAGGTGATCGAGATGGACCGCTGGAGCATCAGAGTGGTGCCGGACGACCCCGAGGAGGTGGGCGACCCCGTGCCCTACGAGATCATCAACAACTACTTCAGCATCGGCGTGGTGAGTGACGCTTTAAACGACTAGATCATAACGCTGCAGGGGAATCCTCTCAGAACTGTGTAAATGTGAGACGGAGCTCAACTAAAACGCCACTGGGATCGTCACAAAATGAAATAAATGCGTTATTTTAATAGCATATTTTTTATTGGATGATTTTACAATAACTTTTAACCAAAAGATGCATCTACAAAAAATAAATTTACTGTGTCTAGAGAGAAAGAAAAACGATCTATCTTCAAATCTATAACAGAATCCAGTCCTCTTTATTTATGTAGCACATTTCATCAACACAAACAGTAAATTTGTGTTATAATTGGTATATAATGATGAAAAAAAATACAGAAATCCATATAACATGTAGCTCTATTTAACTCTAAACAGTGAAACTAGTCAAATTAAATATACACACATATTTCTTCATACTATCTTACTTTAAGATAGTCAGATGTACTAAAAACAAGATAAATACTACCTTATTTCCAGCAGCTATGCACTTATTATCTTGTTTTAGATGGGATTCTTTCAGCTCTTTACGTCTGGTATTCTCCCATCATCTCGTCAATGTTTTCTTTGTTTAATGCTTCTGCACATGGTCCCTGTGAAATAAAATACTGAAATACTAAATGTAGCTGAACTAGAAATGCAATGCACTCATACAGCCACACCTCTCGTCTCCTGCAGCTTTAAACTCAGCATCTTCTCATGTTCACTGTCTGTGCTCGTCCAAACCATCTGGATACTTTATGTCTTTACAAGCGTTACACACTCCAAATACAATCCATCCCCCTCATCATTAACAAAAAGAACAATAAATAGATTCAGCTTTTCCTCTTTTCCTCTTTTTTCTAATAAAAGCGCCGGAGAAAGCACACAGTGTGTAATTAGCAGCTTCGTTCCGCGTGGGATGAAGTCGCTGATTGATCGAATTAAAACATAATTGCTTCCCTCGTTCGCAGGACGCCTCGATCGCTCACCGCTTCCACTCGATGAGAGAAAAGTATCCGCAGAGATTCAACAGCAGGTCAGTGCCAACGCCGCTGCAAACGCCGCTGCAAACGCCGCTGCAAACGCCGCTGCAAATGCCGCTGCGCTCAGGGTCAGGGCTCCGCAGCACAGGCAACAACAAAACCACAAATCCTCCTAATTATCGAAGGACTAACAAGTCATTTTGAGTTTAAATTCCTGTGATTTATATTTCAGTCAAAGTCCTGACTTGATTTAATTACAATCGCAATTCTGTCACTGAATTCATGACTGACACTGAGTTCATGATTGACACTGAATTCATGATTGACACTGAATTCATGACAGACACTGAATTCATGATTGACACTGAATTCATGATTGTTTAACCGGTGCTGCGAATGGCACTGACCAGACTCTCTGTTTCCTTTCAGAAAGAAGAACAAACTTTGGTATTTGGAGTTTGCCACGTCTGAGAGCATCTCTGCATCGTGCAAGAAACTGAAAGAGTGTCTCACTATAGTGGTGATTTACATTTATGCTCTCTATGTTAATGTGTAACTCCAGACTGGTCTGTTTTCGGCCCCTAAAAGTGAACACACATACATCATTTACACAAATTATGTATAAACTATGACAACTATTTGTCGAAAAAAAAATGGTTGCATTAAATTAGTTTTTGCCAAGTGTTTGCTGGGTAATTTCCTACTGTGATGTCAAACAGGAAGTTCAATTATAAACCTAAAAATGTGCTATTCTGTGAAAACATTCTTTTAACTTTTAGCAAAATTCTAAATATATTAATCCAACTGCATTTTAGTTCAACAAGTGGTCCAACCTGTAGGGGGCGCTTTAAACCAACAATATTAATTATTAAATTATCAATATTAAGAGTTATCCATATTTGATCCATCCAACAACCATTTTTCTTGGAGTCTTAGAAAATTATTCCAGTGTTTACAAGTTATGACGTAGTTTTAGTAGGTTTACACGTAACAAAATGTAAATAATACTTAATGGTGTCTTTCTTGATGTAGTTTTCATAAAATGGTTGATCTTCAGCTGTCCTGAAGCTTTGGGTAAAATGATCAGGTTTATATTTAGCTGCAGTATTCAGACCACTTGGGCACGAACTGTGGCAGCGCAGCCTGTAATCCCCCGGACCCTCTTGTGTGTCCTGCAGTGCTGTGGCAGACAGCTTGATCTGGGCACAACCAATCTCGAAGGTATCGCCGTACTGAACATTCCCAGCATGCACGGCGGCTCCAACCTCTGGGGCGAGGCCAGGAAACCGGAGGCGGGGCCGAACCAGGCCGAGGTCATCACGGACCCAGAGCTCCTCAAAAGTGTCTCTCAAGGTCAGACACATGAAGGCCGAAGTACAACGGTCATTTCACGAAAAGAAATAGTTATTTAGAACGCAAAATGCCTGGAACTATCCGATTTTTACTCGTTTTAAAGTTAAGATGGCGCCACTTGAAGTTGAGCATGTTACAAAACGCTAACAAACGCTAAAATTACAAGCGTCTTTTGTCATTTTGATGTAATTCCTGCTTTATACGAGTCATAAAACTTCTTATTCGATGACTGAATTAGTTGACAATTATCTCAATAATTGATCAGTTGCGATTAACTTGTTGCAATTAACTTGTTTAGGCCCTTTAGGCTGCGGTCATATCTGTGTTACATTTTTTCAAATAGAAGTACATTCAGAGGTCTATGTTTTGAGGAAATATGCCTGATGTAAATGACCCGAATGGAATAAAGTTTACTATGATGAGGCCAGAGAAGATGTAGCACGTGATAATAATCTGATATTCGGGACTGTAGGCATTAGTCCAATAACAAAGGATCCCTGGGAAGACATTTTTAAACAAAAATGGGGTATTAGTACATTTCTGCCATTTAATCACACATTATCACTGTACGCTACTTCTGTTAATTTTGGAATTGTGAGATCTGGATATTGTTACATTCTTACTGAGAAACTGAAATCATCCACTAAAACTATTATGTGTACTATGACTTCAGCATTTCAGCTTTATTCATTTGTTTTTCCAGATATAAGCGGATCTCTGTTAAGTAATATTGTCATTTAAAGTCTATATGTTAAACTACACTAAAACGTAGTGAAAATGATATATATTTCAGATTTGGGTCGCACATAGGTACAGGTAATTCCGCAACTGTTACCTAGCAACCATACTGTAAACAAGAGCCAAAATACATATAAACACACATAGTTATGATTTCACAAACAATAATACAATATAACACCTTTATTTCGTTGAATGATCGTTTAAACTGTCAGAAAGCGATGACAGTTAAGTGTACGTCGACTGTGTTTTCAATAGCACACGTCGCACACTGATGACATCACAGAGGAGTTCTGTTTGAAGAAGCTCGTTTTCCAAATTTCTTCACAAACTGCCACTCAACTGGAATAAAACTGTGATAATTATTTAGCACAGGTTCTATCCCTCCAAGCTAAGTCATAATTAGAAAGACATGAGAACCTGTCATGTAGACTTTAAGGTAATCTTGTCCACTCTGGTCTTGTTTGCTTTGGCAGACATGAGCGACAGGCGCCTGGAGGTGGTGGGTCTGGGAGGAGCCATGGAGATGGGGCAGATCTACACCGGGCTGAAGTCCGCCGGCCACAGACTCGCTCAGACCTCTCAGATCACCATCAGGTAGAATTACTGTGGCTCTCAGGGCGAACGGTCTCCCTGGTGACGTGGAGGAAGTGACTGCTGACTTAGCAGCGAAAAACTGCCGCGATTTGAACACCCAAAACATATTCCTGCACTTGTCTGACAACAGTGAATGCGCTGTAGGGCTGCCAGCGTTTAACCAGTCGCTTAGTCGAGTAAGATTTGTATTATTATTCAAGTTATTTTATTGATATTAAAGATTTACCGCGGCAGAAAGGAGACGGTGTGACCTGAGTTAGGTGGAGTTTTGAGAGTAAATAATTCATTTATTTTGTCTTTTTACATATAAAGTGCAGCTTAATGGTACTTTTTTGCGATAAATAGGTATTTTTTTCATGAATTGCCTCGTGTATTATCGACTTGTTCACCGTCTGCGGCAAATTAAATGGAACGTTTTCGCAAAGTCTTCAGACGGAACAATACTTTGCCGAATAATGCGGTACCACTTGTACTAAATTGAAATAAATTGCGGCTCCCACACGATGACGGCTTGTTACACTCGTCAACGCGATTCTGTTCCATCTTCCTTCAGGACGATCAAAGCGCTGCCCATGCAGATCGACGGAGAGCCGTGGATGCAGCCTCCGTGCACCGTGAGTCACTACTTTACCCATGTTATGCCACTACAAAACAGTAGAATGTTACTTTTGTTCTAGCCATTCAACCTTTCTTTCATTGATACAAGTCTGTAGAGCAGGCGTAACACTGGTTTTGATTTGATTGTAGATCTATATAACTCACAAGAACCAGGCGAACATGCTGATGGCTGCAGCGACCAAACCCTCGGGCTTCTTTCACCTCAAGTAAAAGAAACTCAGATTATCAATCCAGTTAGACTCCAATGAATATTTAAACGTTTATTAAATCTTACCGGATAATCTGTGTTACTGCATCACGATAGATGTTAGAAATTACGACTAAAAACTGTGATTTAAAGTTGGGGTACCTGACTTTCAAGCTGAGAAGAGAGGACAGTAGGATTTCTAAAGCTTTGCCTTTTAAATTCAGACTGAACAATTCTCTCAGTGTGTATTTACAGTCTGGTCGTAACTTTCAATTTATTCAAATCAACTTCTTTTTGTAACGCCCAAAATCACAACAGCAGTTGCCTCGAGGGTCCTTCAAACCAACTTCAAAAAATTGGTCATTGTCATTCAGAACAAAATGAAACGTCTCTCACCTCAGACTCCTCAGAGTTCTGTGGGGAGATGTTTTTCTGTCCCTCGTGTTATGTTTTCCTTTCCTTTTTTACGTAAAGCGCCGTGTAGGGGTGGCCGATATTGACAAAAACGAAGAAGCTGTTTAAAACATAACATACTTGACATTACAAACAATTTCCTTAATATTTCAAATGTTGCGTATATGCAAAACAACCTTCATGATATGATCTAAAGTTTGATATATTGGCCGCCTCTACCGCCATGTTTGATTTGATACAGACTGTGTTTGTCAGACAAACCCATCAGGACTTCATTGTTCGAGACAAACAAAGTGGTTTGATTTTGCCGAGGGATAAAAATAACATTTACAGGAACAAAGTGGAGTAGCCCAGCTTTAACACCAAATGTGTGACTTGCATTTTGAATATGAGGATTTCCCATGACAATTAAATGTTTGTGCCATGATTAGCAGGAGTAACATCTAAATTAAGTTCTACATGTAGTAAGTGTCTCAAAGGACACATACAATGCAAAATTGACTTAATCAAAAACACACCTGGAGTTATTCAGTTCAGTTTCATGAATACTGGTCAGAAAGTCCTCTCCCCTCCGAGCGTCAAAAACACTGTTATGAATTTCTTCGATGTGTGACGTTTTCTCGATCTGTGACGTGGCTCTGAGAATCTTCTCTGCTGTTTTTAAATCCATAAATCATCGCCGGATTGGCTCTGTGAATTTCTCCCATCAAATCACAATCAGTACAACTGTGCCTGTTGTGATTCCCTCTGCAGCCAGTAGATGGTGCCAAAACGCATTCCCGTGAACAGCAGAGATCCAAATGTAATTTTGTTTTTTATAAACAATTTAACAAAGAAACATGAGATGCCAAAATAAAGGAACCCAAGAGCATGTTTAAATGCTGATGACAATACAAATAATGTATAATATTTGTCCTTTAAGCTCTTTCAGCTAAGTTAAATGTACTCAATTATAATCCAAAGTGGAAGGTTTTCTCATCAAATACATAAATGTAGTTGTGTCAAATAACTTAGCTTCACCTTGTGATGTCATTAGTTGATCCCAGAAGTGACCTCCCTACCTTGAAGCTATTGTTCTTAGCCTTGCATTAACTGCTATTTGTCAGAGCTTGCACTCTCTGTTGGTGAACACTCTCCACATGCAAACAGCATTTTAATGATGCACTGTGTAATATTTCTGGTGGGGGTCTGCCACGTGCTGTCTCCATGGAGATCTTATGTCTTTGCCTAGAATGCTACACAATATAGCATTAAATGTATCTATTTTTATGAGACACCACAAGGCCCCGTTACATGTGTTACAGAAGATTATTTCTACCATACTTTGATGTTTTAAATACAGTTTTATCCAAACAATGGTTGAAACGTGCGGCGACTGAAGGCGTCTGGAGACAGAGAATATATTTATGAATAAAGTATATCATTGATTACAATTATTACCGGTTTGATTTACCGGTAATAATGGAATAATGCAACTCTCCTGTGTTTTAGAGTCTGTGTAGTCCAGATAATAATTACTATTGTTTTAATCATCAACTAGTCACAATTATTCTGATTAGTCATTGCTGCCCTAGTTACCGGTTAGATTGTGGCAAGCACTCTCACTTCACAGCAAGAAGGTTCTTTCTGTGTGGAGTTTGCATGTTCCTCATGTCTGGGTGGGATTACTCTCAGTTTCTCCCATCAACACAAAACATGTGCAACAGAAAATCCTCCAGTGAAGGTCCTGACCAGGCTGAGCTCAACATCTGGAGACCACAGCTCCTGAGGAGGAGCCCCAGCGGCATCCAAGGATGAGTCAAATGCAGAGGACAAATTTCCCTACGGGGACAATAAAGTGTACTTTAACCTTAACCTTAAGATCTGTGGAGAGTCGAGCTTACGCAGTCATGTTTTTCAATGTGTTTTTGAGCAATAAACACACCTGTAATTGAATAAAGATGGAGATAAACAGGTGGATATAAACAAGCCGAGATAAACAGGTGGTGGAGATAAACAGGTCACGTATCCTCCTCCAGAAAAGTTACATAAAGCACTGTTAAGCTATACAATGTGAAACACTGAGGATAAGAAGTCCGAAAATAATTAAAAACCCATTATATTACATAATATGGGAGCTCCAGAGTTTCCTCTTTGCCCATGTAATAGTCCTGAAAATAGAAAACTCATTGTAGTTTTAACCAATATGTTTTTCGCCTAAAAGGTTCGAAACGTTCTATATTGAGGGTTTCCTGATGCGGACAGTCTGCTAAATGCACTTTGTATGAGCTAGTCCAATTATAAACATATAACAATTGTTAAGTTAATGAGTTGTTGTTGTTGATACATGTGTTCTGTTGATTCACTGTTCTGTCTGTGATGTGCTCTGATCCAATAAAGTCAAGTTTGCCACGTTTGAGGATGATTGTTGTTTTGACAGAACAAAAAGGAAACAGTTAAAATCAACATTAATTTAGAGAGTTTATGACAACATGTACTAATAAAAAGGATAATAATAGAATTGTTCTTACTTATTTGTCTAGATCTAGATTAAACTCGGACTTGAACAGGACCAAAATCAAGTCTGAATGACTCAAATTAAAACCAAACAAACTTGTCATTATTTGGTCCTAAACTGAGCCCATTTTTAGACCAGATGCGGACTTGGTTTGGTCCTGTTCTAGTCCTTGTTGAGTCCTTGTCTTGTTCAGGTTTAATTCCGGGTTCAGTTTTGGTTTGGTCCCAGTTTGGATGTGTCGACAGCACAAGTGTGAACGCACCCGAAAATACGCGTTTTAGCACATTTCACATGCGTTTCTGTCGGATTGTCAAAATAGCTCAGGGACGTTGCAATAAAAAAGTGTGTTAATGTGAGAAGAAACATCATAATCTAAAAACAAAAGCACCATACATTTTGCTGTAACTTTTATGCAGCACAGCTTGAATTTAAATGGTTTAATCTTGCTTCTAAAATAGTGTAAATAACCCGGATTATCGATTAACTGAATAAAACAACTGCACATTTGATTTTATTCCAGTTCCCACACAGTCTTGAAAGTCCCTGGCCTTAAATAAGAGAAGTGGAAACTCTCACCCTGGGATTGCCCTCATGATTCAGTCGTGTGGGTGTCCGTCTTCTGTATTTAAAAACAAGGCGTCAGCGCAGCATTAGCTCACAGCCGTTTCCAAGTAGTTTTCATCTTTGGGGAATTATCCTCTTCTTCTTTACCCCCGACCCTTCTCGCTCTCTTCTTTGCGGTTAAAAATAAACCGGTTTCGCGCCTCGGTTTCCCGCCCCCCTCACCCCGAGCCGGCACAGGAGAACCGTGTTGTGGTGGGTTTGTTTTGGAGAAGTTGGACGCCGGGGGCTTAAAATGTTGTTGACAAACGGGTGTCTACAACTGCGGCTTCAGAATGAGAGCAGAAAATGGCCCCGCGACGACAGAGGCCGCGGCCCATTAGCGTCACTAGGGATAATATAATAACGCAGTTGTTAACAGTGTGAAATTGTAATGATTTGAATAAATGAAATTGTCTTTTGAGGTAAATTGTGCTTATTTGCCCCTTTAAGTTTGGACTTGGGACATCACGATTCAATTCAATTTTAGAGTTACAATTATTGTAATAACGTCATGATTATTTCAGATTATTGCCACTATAATTCACATTTATTCACAATGTTATAGTTGTGTGAAATAAAATCTTTAGATTAAAAACAACACCAAACAATGCAGAGGTTAAAGTCTGTGATGGTGCATGTCGGGGGGCAGAGTCTGGGACCATCACCCCAGTGTTTGAGTCTGGCTCTGGGGACGTCCAGCATAAAGGGATTTGTTGACCTTAGAGCCCTGCTTGGGGTTTTGGACAGACAGAAGCTCGGCCAGATGAGGAAGAGCCTTTAAAACAAAAAGTGACATTTTAAAATCAATTCTGAAAGAAATGGGAAGCCAGTGGAGAGCAAAAAAACTGGGTTGATGACTTCTGAGTGTGTTGGTTAGAAAACGTGCCGCAGGGTTCTGTACGAGCATGAATTGATCTATCAAGATCGGTGCGATATAAAAAAGGCTACTTTAGCTAAAAGACATAATTGATAAATCTTGCTCAAACCACATTGTCAGTTTATAAAATCTAAAATTTTTGACAAATCACCAAATAAAAGATACTTTGTCTTCTTATTCAAATAAAGGACATTTTGCCATAACCAGGTCTTTATGTCTGCAATACAATCTGTCAAAGATAGAAGAGCATCACTTTTGTTAATCTGCAGATCGTCCGCTTGGCAGTGAAAAGCTAAATGGTGACTGGCTATAATTTACTCTAGTGGCAACATATACAGAGATGGGCCCAAAATAGAGCCCTTGGGCACTCCACAGACCAGCGAGGCAGCAGAGATATAAAACAATAAAGAGCGGCTAAAAACAACAAATAAAACTGTAAAAGAAAATTAAATAAATAAAACTATTAAAAACACAGAGGACCACACAACTCGCGAGGTGTTAAAAGCCTTAGAATAAAAGTGGAGACTTAAAGGCGGTATGGACGATTTTTCGGCGATTTGAGAACGCAGGCGGAAGTGCGCATGCGCACTCCCCCGTGCGGACTGATACAACACACACGTGCGTTTGTTTATTAGCGCAACGGAGCGCATCGCATCTCTCGTCTCTCATAGATTTCTGTCCACTTCTGCGTCAGCTCGAACTGTCTTTCTCCGTCTTCATTTTGCCCCGTACACTGAGGGAACTATATTATGATAGATCCATGCGCTCAGACACGCGGAAACGTGGGGACGAGCCTGACGCGGCTGCAGGTGAGCGGTAGGTGCGTTTTATGATTGATACGTGGCAGGACAAATGATTTATCCACGCCACGAGGAAATATGATAAAAAATTTGCTGAAGAAAATCGTCCATTCCACCTTTAATAAAGCATTATTGTGTTTAAAAGTGCATTTATACTAGCAAATTGTGCCAAATTGTATTGTGCATAGCAGCAAAAGTCCGTTATAAAAACAAGATCTCCACATCTCAGCTTGTTGAAGGAAATACTAACACATGCCAAGACTTGAACAGAGAATACAAACAACTGTCACTTTGTTTGTGCGCCTTCATTTCACGTTCAAACACGTTCAAATCCATCATTTCCACTCGCATCAAAGTCTCTCTCACGCTGCAAAAGCCTCACGTGAGCGACGCGGTTCTTTTTCGGGTCATTTGGGACGCAAAAGACGCTCCCACGAGCCTTTCGTCATGGAATCCCGGGAATGCGTCACACGGGAGACGGCGTGCTCCGCTTCCCGATTGGTCGTGCGTCCGGAACGTCTCTCCGCCTTTTCGCCATATTTGGGCCTCGGAGTCACGCCCCGCAGCTGAGACTTAAATAAAGCTGGATTGATGGAGGTTCGAGGCTGGGTCTGACCCGCCGCGTGCGTCTGCTTCCCCGGTGCGAGCGTGCGTCTGTGCCCTTGAACTCACGGGCAACACGATTCCAGTGGATTAAAAGACTTATTTTCATAGAACAGGTAAGTTACTCTTTGCATTTGGCCTCGCAGTTCAAGGGAGTCACTTATTTGTGCTTTTATATTTTCTGTAAAGCATTGATTTGTGTATTTAATTTCAGCAAAAATATTTCAAAATAAAACCTCATGTATGACAGGTTTCCCAAGTCTGCAAGTTTGCAATATGTTTTGAGATTTTTCCTCTCAAAAAAAGTCTTCAGCAAAGCTAAAGCTTAAAGTGGGCGTGGCTGCCATTACTCCATGCACAGTCTAAAAATACATGGCTCATTTTTAAGTCAAAGCTTATAGTTTACAGAGTACCTGTTTTTAAGGCTTGGAACTGACGTTTAAAATATCACCACTTTATTTTACCTTTAACTCGCCTTTAACATACTGGCATTTGTCTTTTCGTTTCAGCGTTTGCTACGTGTGTTTTCTTTGTGCTTTCTAAGGAAACTTGCCAGACACATTCAGACATAAAATATCTCTTAAATGGAACATGTCGACTTCCATCTCGTCTCCTAAACCGAATCGTCTGTTCAAATTGTGCCCTTCTCGACGCGCTGCCCGGGTGCGTATTTAACACCTCTCAAAATGGACCAGATATAACACATTTCTAGATATCTTTTCAATGTTAATGCTTCATAATTTGGCCTCTCGTCTTCCTTTACAAGTTGTAGCGCCGTCAGTCATTGCTGTCAGTCCCGAAACCCGATGCCCCGCTCCACTCCCTCCTCGTGTGGGCGCAGCTGGTAAAGGGGTTGCCCATGCAGATCTCGCAGAGGCTTGGGACATTAACAGTCCGTAATATAATATCGCCAACATCTGACCGGGCCGAGCTTCCGAAGAGGAGGCTTGACCACACGAAGCGCTAAGGACGAAGGGCCCTAGGGACAAGGGTGTAGTGTGTTGTCACAATGCCAACAAACATGATTTCGATACTACAGAATGTGCTCGATGGATCAGTCACCTGTCAAAGCTATATATTGTGTGTGGGTGGATTTGACGGTCAAGATGGGCTCAGTGTTTAGTTTTATAGTAGATTTGAATCAGCAGAGGAACAGGGACCACCGTGAAAAAAAGCCCTGAAAACTCATCTAAAAAAAACTGACAAAAAACTTTTATTAGTGTTTAGTGTCGGTGTAATCCCTCATTCGTCCAGGCGTGTTCCATAGTAGAAAAAGTTTCAGTTGTAGTCATCTGGACTGAGTCCAGATGACTACAACTGAAACTTTTTCTACTATTAGTGTTTAGTGTTTAGTGAAAAGCACTATTTGGCTGCATATGTCACATGAAACCAATAGTGTTTTATTTATGGACATAGAAATTACACTGGACATACCAAATGCATTGTGTTAACACCTGTCCATAAGACTTTTAGAAACATTCAATACAAACACATTTAAAATTAGCAAAAGGTGGCACAATAATACAAAACAATGACCACCTGAAACTCACTCAGAATAATCATGTGTGCGACTTTAGAACTCGCCATGTTTACTATTATCATGTTATTACCACATGTTTGTCTGTATTTATGCATTTATTCATTAACCTTTATTTAACCGAGTAAAGAAAAACATATCTTTTTCCATGAAGGCCACGTAAATGTTGAAACACGTTGGTATTTCCCTCAGTGGTTTAAAAAAATATATAATTACTCACACATTTTTAAGAAGTCTGTAACGATAATTTATAACACAACATTTTAAACATCTTCCCAGGTCTAGAGGAAACCCGACTCAAAACTCTGCTGTTTTGTACATTTTATGATTATTTATGTTTTTATTTGTTTATACTATGATTTTACTTCATCTTTTCTCATCCTGTCGTCCTCTCACGTTTGTGTTGTCTCATCCAGCAGCAGCGATGCCCTGTATCCAAGCGCAGTGCGCCTACCTCCCCCACGACCTCTCCTCCCTCTCCGCTCTCTCCTCTCCCGCTGCCTCCCCCGAGCTCTTGAGTCCAGACCCGAGCTCCAAACTGCTCATGGACCTCCAGAGGGACGACCCAAGCGCCGACTCCTTGCTCCCCAGCATCAACACGCTGGTCGAGGGCGCGTACGTCGGAGAGTTTGACGCGTACTCCTGCAAAATCACCGCCTCCCCCGCCGCGCCCGGCTCCTCGTTCAGCCCCGGTCCGCAAATTTCCTGCCAGGCGTTCAAACTCGACGATCTCCAAGTGTACGGATGTTACCCAGGCTCTTTGGCGTTCCTGGATGAGACCTTATCTTCGTCGTGTGGATCTGAGTATTACGGAAGTGCCATCTACGCCACAGGGTCGTCCCCGAATTTCCCAAACCAATCCACGCCTGCATGGGACCCTCCGTTCGCTCCTTACCAATCCACGGACAAAACGCAGCAACTCTCGTTTTTTACATTCAGCCCGACTTTGGACTCGCAACAAGATGAGGCCTTTTTCCTTCCTCCTCCTCCCCAGCCGCAGCCGCAGCAGCAGCAGCAGCAGCAGCAGCACGTGTTGTCAATGCACGGGCCCCAACTGTCCCGGGACTCCCTCAAGAATCCCCTGCCAGTGGAGGAGGGCGTCGTGTCTCCGAAGAGTCACGGCGGGAGCGAAGGAAGGTGTGCCGTCTGCGGGGACAACGCGTCGTGTCAACACTACGGCGTCCGCACCTGCGAGGGGTGCAAAGGGTTTTTCAAGGTAAATGCGTGGTTTTGTTCTCCTCAAACGATGGCGGGAGAAATAAGTCGTTTTACTGAGTGTGCGTAAAGGAAATCGGAGTAAAACAAACAATCATGGCAACTTGCAGCTTTAACTTGACCGTTCCAATTGCAGCACGGACACGGTACTAAAGTTCTGTACAATGAAAGAAGAAGGTGTTACAATACTGCGCAGGTAACCAGAGGTGATAGAGTAACCCAAAATGTAACTTTACGAACAACTGCCTGGACGTAACATCTGATTTACCATTTGAAGTTAATGTAATTGAAAGGACAAAATATTGAATAATGCACACAATCCGGTATTTTCAAATAACAGATGCAAAAATGAGAAAAACTAAATTACATCTGAAGGAGCAGTTCTAGAAACATGTTAATAATTTCATATTGTCAATATGAAAATTGTCACTTGTAGATTTGCTCACAGTGGAAAGAGTTTAACCAAAACATTTTACTCAAGTAAGAGTAGGCAACACGTGGATTACACATATTGTGACAGATTTGTGAACAGTAATTGAGAGAAATGTGTCTTTTGTGTTTATAGAAAATTGGAATCATATCTTTGCGTTCCGCTCATGAAAAATGGGGAAAAAAGCAAAAGTGTATATACAATTTTCTCCCATGAATTGCAACAAACCTATCCAAACCCCTGGACAAGACCAGGACTTAACCAGGACTAGAACAGGACCAAACCAAGTCTACAATATGACTAAACTGGTATCAAACCAGGACCAAACCAGGACCAAACCAGGGCAACTGCAAATCCTGCCGTTATGACACATTTGAGAGCATAGCATTACATTTATTCACACAGTTTGTAACACGTTTTTCATTTACACCTGATTTGACTCTGTATCTCCTCCATTTCCACAGCGAACAGTGCAGAAAAATGCTAAGTACGTGTGTCTGGCCAATAAGGACTGCCC
The DNA here is from genome assembly GCF_026437365.1 of Eucyclogobius newberryi. NCBI lineage: Eukaryota > Metazoa > Chordata > Actinopteri > Gobiiformes > Gobiidae > Eucyclogobius > Eucyclogobius newberryi. Next base: position 27,787,870 of record NW_027315823.1, on the reverse strand, counting down.
CGTGGACAAGAGGAGGAGAAACCGCTGCCAGTTCTGCCGATTCCAGAAATGTCTGGCTGTGGGCATGGTGAAAGAAGGTAACGCAATATAGCTGAGGCTCCTAAAGCAATAACCAGTGCATGTGCAGGCAGGGTAAGGAATGAAAAGAAGCAGTGACCTTCCCCGTGAAACTAAAGCTCCAAAGGACAGATATACAGTACTATACCAGCTGCAGAAACACAGAACTCAATAGCATCATGACATTCTGCATTGTCCATAAAGTGCTTTTCATAACCATCTGCCCGTCCCTCACATTTACTCGTTGATAAACTTTGCCTTTCGTTTTAAATTATGACTTATAATATTTCCAACCGCCTGAAAAAGGCCTTAAACCTTGGTAATGAAGTTGCCTTTCTAATTCTGTCACTCTATTATTTTAATACTCCACTTGTGTTCCCTCGTGTCGCTCAGTGGTGCGCACAGACAGCCTGAAGGGTCGGCGAGGACGTTTACCCTCCAAGCCCAAGACCGCAGAGCCGTCCTCCAGCGGCGCCTCTGTGAACATCATCTCGTCCCTGGTGGAGGCCCATCTCCAGTCCAACCCCAGCGCAGACAAACTCGACTACTCCAAGGTGCAGATCACTTCTCACGCTCTATGATTATATACATTCACTATACTGATATGTGAATTTATCCTTTGGGAGATTAATAAAGTTTTGTTTTCTGTAAGAGTTTCCATAATATCCATTCATCGCACTTGTTTGCTCTTCAGTACCAGGAGAGTGTGGAGAAAGCCACGGGGAAGGAAGATGCAGGAGACATACAGCAGTTTTACGACCTGCTGACCGGAGCACTCGATGTGATCAAAGCTTGGGCTGAAAATGTGCCCGGATTCAATGACTTCTGCTCAGACGACAGGCAGCTGCTGCTGGAGTCCGCCTTCGTCGAGCTCTTCATCCTCAGACTGGCCTACAGGTCAGTGTTACCACTCTTTAAATCACTTAAAATGCTTTTGAATCGAACAATTCTGGATCTCTCTGACATTAATATTTGGTGCTAAATCCTCAGGTCGGAGCCAGAGAAGCAGAAGCTGGTGTTTTGTAGTGGTGAGGTGCTGCACAGACTGCAGTGTGTCAGGAGCTTTGGCGACTGGATCGACTCCATCTTGGAGTTCTCCTCGAGTCTGCACCGAATGAACCTGGACGTGTCGCTGTTCTCCTGCCTCTGCGCCCTCGTCATCATCACAGGTGAGACATATTACATGTTTATAACTATAAATATAGCAGAGCTTTTATAACACCATCCCCTCTGTGCACAGACCGTCACGGCCTGAAGGAGCCCAAGCGCGTGGAGGACTTCCAGAGCCAGCTGCTGTCCAGCCTGAGGGAACATGTGAGCGGGACGCAGCCCAACTATCTGTCTCGTCTGCTGGGAAAGTTGCCCGAGCTCCGGACACTGTGCACCCAGGGCCTGCAGAGGATCTTCTACCTCAGACTGGAGGACATGGTGCCTCCTCCGCCCATCGTCGACAAGATCTTTATGGATACTCTGCCTTTCTGAAACCACTCACACAAACATGGACGCCTGATGGTGAAACGCACTGAAAGTGAAGTACTGTTTCTGACTTCTGACCAGCTGAAAACTTTTTTATGATGATTGATGAGCATCAGCATTTCACTTGTATTTACATTCATCCAGACGATGGAGCGTGCTCTGAGTGGACTTGCACTATAGTCAGAAACACTAAAGCAGAGCCATGTACTATTATCAAACAGTGTCAACAAGAAAAGCCTTACAGACAAGTAAATGAAGTCTTCATCTTGGACCAAAGATTATGAACAAAACCAAAGCCGTACATTTACCAGTGATCACCGTGTCTCTGTGGCTGGAGTGTTTCCAAAGTGCCTTTAAGCCTGTGCTCTTTCACCGCTCTGCTGTATGTTTGGTACATGTTGCTCACAGCCACAGCATCTCTGCAGCAGACAGAGGAATAATGGAGTGTTATGGGCCAGGTGTAGTGTCTGGAGCTGCTGGCTGTGCTGTTTAATTGGATAAAGAATATGCAACAGGGAGAGAACATGCGCCGCCAAAATGGATCATCCCGCAAAGCTTAAAATGACTTGAATTCACAATTAGATTTTTTTAGCAGTTTTCAATATATTTACGATACGATTATTTAACCATTTGCAATGCATTTATAACCTGACAGTTTAGATAATAAACGGTCCCAAATTTAAGAATGTATTTCCTTACAATTACTTTATTGATCCAATACGCATGCACTTATGAACAGGCTTGCCTCAGTATAGACCAGACTTGTAACTGGCATCATCAACTTGTCTCTAAACCACTCAAATTATCCATGTTCTCGATTCAAGTTATTTTAGTCAATATACAGTTTGCAGTCATTTTGTGTCCTTAAAAATGTTTTGCCATGAGGCCTTTTGAACTGTTTGTAACATGTTTCTATCACGTGTGAGATATTTCTCGACATGAAAATACAAACGAGCAGCTAAAGCCCTTCTGTTTTGAGATAAATGTGTTCTCTGCAGCTTGATAACAACATGAAACAATGTTGAATGTGTTAATAATGTACGAAACCTTACTTTGGAATGTTTGAATGTGTTTTGTTGGCTGTTGGTTTGTCTTGTTGAAAAAAAAAAGTGTATAAAATGTAAATAAAATGAGCAGGACATTTCCTAGTTTAAAATATTATTAATCAGGCTTGTTAAACTACTTTTTGTGCACACTTGTATTTCATGTAATCAGTGTGTGCTGCAAATAAATAACAAAGTAATGGCCTGGACTAACTTTGACTGTGGCCACTACGGCATCATTTACAGTGCATCCCGGCATTTGCCACGACACTCAAAGGTGAGCTCAGGTCTGGTCATCCTTGAGATGCAACTACAACTTGATTGGAGTCGACCTGTGGTAAATTCAGTTGATTGGACATGATTTTGAAAAGCACACACCTGTCTGTATAAGGTCCCACAGTTAACAGTGTCAGAGCACAAACCAACACATGAAGTCCAAGGAAGACGGGGACCCATCTCCAGATCTTGAGCTCTGCATGGTCAAGACTACCTTCTGGAGATTGATGGTGGAAACTGGAGCCCAGAGGAAACCAAACCAGACATGGGGAGAAACATTCAAACTCTACATAGTCGCAATCTTTCTGTGACGCGGTTCCATTGTGTCACCAGGAATTGTCTGTAGACCTCAGAGACAGGATTGTATCAAGATACAGGGAAGGGGAAGGCACAGAAACAGTTCTAGCGCATTGAAGGTTCCTCTGAACACAGTGAGCTCCATCATCTGTACATGGAACAAGTTTAGAACCATTTAGAGCTGGGCCTGGCCAAACCGAGCAATCAAGAGAGAAGGGCCTTTGTCAGAGAGGTGACCAAGAACAGGATGGTCACTCTTACAGATCTCCAGTGTGTCTCTGTGGAGAGAGAACCTTCCAGAAAACAACCATCTCTACAGCACCTCACCAATCAGGCCTGTGTGGTAGAGTGGCCAGATGGAAGCCACTTCTGAGTAAAAGGCACATGACAGCCCGACTGGAGTTTGTAGAAAGGCCCCTGAAGGACTCTCAGACCATAAGAAACAAAAATTTAACTCTTTGGCTTGAATATCAAGTGTCGTATCTGGAGGAAACCAGGCATCGCTCATCAGCAGGTCAGTACCATCCCTACAGTGAAGCATGGTGGTGGCATGGTGGTATCATGCTGTGGGGATGTTTTTCAGCTGCAGGAACTGGGAGACAAGTCAAGATCAACAGAAAGATGAATGCAGCAGTTACAGCGACATACTTTTTGATGAAAACCTGCTCCAGAGCGCTCCTGACCTCAGACTGGGGCAAAGACAATGACCCTAAGCAGACAGCCAAGAGAACAAAGGAGTGACTACTGGACAACTCTATGAATGTCCTTGAGTGGCCCAGAGGCCAAACTTGAACCCAATTGAACATCTCTGGAGAGATCTTAAAATGGCTGTGAACCGACGCTCAACCTCCAACCTGATGGCGCTTGAGAGGTTCTACATAGAAGAATGGGAGAAACTGTCCATAAATAGGTGTGTGAGCTTGTAGCATTATACTCAAAATGACTTGAGGCTGTGATGAAGGACCGGAGTACTCTGCACAGATGTTTCTGTACACTATGCCAGCCACCTGGTTATGGCGCTCCATGTATGCTGTCCCTGCCAGCATCTTGCACCCTGCAGTTATGTGCGGGATTCTCTCAGGGCCTCTATTTATCTGGTGTTCAGGGCCTGCTCCTGTGCTGCCATGATCAGGGCCTCTGTCCTTCAGACCTGCTCTTTCTAACCATTGGTAGGATTTGGTGATATCAGCCACTTCAGTTGTGTTCCGGTGGTACATCCCATGTAGGGCCGTGTCCTCACATGATGCTCCCTCCAGCACCTCATCATCCTCTGTTCCCCAGTGTCTGAGACATTCACTGAGCACGTCATCTCTAGGAGCCTTGTCCTTGATGTACTTATGGATCTTGGACCTTTCGTCCTGGATAGTGGCTCTCACGCTCACTAGTCCCCGGCCTCCTTCCTTACGACTAGTGTCCAGTCTCAGGGTCCTGGATTTGGGATGGAACCCTCCATGCATGGTCATGAGCAGGAGCTTTTGTGTCTTAACCTCTGTGGTCTGTATCTCCTCCTTTGGGCCTCTGATTATTCCTGCAGGGTATCTGATCACTGGCAGGGCGTAGTTGTTTATTGCCCGGCACTTGTTCTTGCCATTGAGCTGGCTTCTGAGGACTTGCCTCACTCGTTGTAGGTATTTGGCTGTAGCCGCTTTCCTTGTCAATAAGTCCATAAGTTAACTTCAATCACATCAATAACACAAATGTTTCCCGATTTTCTATTATTATTACTTTTATTATCTATTCTTTATTTTTGTGGAAGTTGGGCATATTTGCCTGGTAGTTACTTTTTTAACATTTTTAAATGTTTGACACTCAACTAATATATAAACAGAAAAGAATCATTTAAAGTCAGCGTATCAAACTAGGTTTCCTTGTCCTCTTGGTTCCTTGTCTCCCTGGGAATTTAGATTCCTTAGTTCTGCTGCATCTTGAAGCTGACTTGTTGCTAAACGCCTCTAACCATGTGCTAAAAAAACGCCCTTCTCCTTTCCACTTGTTCTGTCATGTGGTGTTAATATTGGCAGCATTTGACCACAGGAACCTTACACCCCCCAAAGCTTGTCTCTGTCCTGCGCTCGGTCACTTGATCCTACTGTACAGCGCGTCCAGGGACCCTGGCACCGGCAGTGGAAAGGCACACATGACGGTGGGCTATGAAAGGGCTGCCCTCCCAGTGTTACATTACTCCCTGACTCAGACAGGAACTGGAGATGAACACTTTCATGACAAGGGATTCAGTCAATGAGGCAGTTTATTTATGGAAAATACCCCTCAGACACATGAGTGACTGAGAGCAGAGCCCGGTTCTGAAACATTTACAATAGTTTTTACATTATTTGTTTATCTAAATGGCAATTATGAAACACATTAGCATTTTTTATGAGTTCATGAGTTTTATGGACAAATGCTCACAGAAATGCTCAGCACACAATAGTTTTTAATTTTGTCTCCAAATGTTTCATACTCAACTATAATTTTGAGGCCATTCTTTGTAATGCTATCTCAAACTGTCCATGGATGACACGGGTCAGTTTGACCTCCTGCATTCGAGTCCTGGAGGCCAATATTGAGGCGAAGAGCATTCCCTTATATCAGTGAGATGTCTGTTCTAATCTCGTGGCTCAAACTGTTGTTGTGTGCATGGGTAAGACACTTAACCTACTTTTCCAGACCAGCTTCATCTGCGAATCAGCACAACGGCCCTTTCCGAGGATCGCCAAGGACACGCAGGCTTTTGGACTCCCTGCAGGCCCATCTCGTCAGGATCACAGCTTCTGGTTCCGTTCGTATGAATGCACTTCACAGGCTGGCTGATGATATCATCTTATAATTAACTCCAACACACAACTAGATAGATCTAGAACAATCATGTCTAGTGTTTCCATCATTTTCACATCCCTAATTCATATTTATCTGTTTAATTATTTGGTCATTAAATCTTCATAACCCACATTTGGTAAAGTGTTCATTCATTTCCAGAAAAGGGGTCAATGTCATGGTTACGTTCTCAAACCTTTAGATCAACGAGCAAATTAATTTATAATTAATTAATTAACTTAGATATTTGATTATAGAGTTGTTAAATGCTGATAATTCGGCTGGTGCCCCAATCTACTCTTAAAATATGATATCAAACATACGCATACTTATGCAGTGTGTCATGTTAGAGTTCTTGAACAATTCTTTAATCGACCCAGAATGCCCCCCCTCATTCATAACCTTACAGTACTTGTACTAGTATAATACCCTACATAATCCCAAAGAAGAAGACGAAGGGATGCGCAGGCAAGGAAGGCAGAGGTCTGGTAACACTATGGGACCAAAACCAACAAAGCTGACAGTCCACAGCCCCATTGGAAAACAGGCCGCATCGCAAGCCTGAGGGGGAGAATGAATGACCTTTTAAGAAATTACTTCAAAATACTGCTCAAGTAAGAGTACAAAGTAACGGTCCAAAAAATACATCTGATTTACTATTGTGAATGCAATTGAAAGGACAAAATATTAAATAATGCACAAAATCTGGTACCTTTAAAGAACAGACACAAAAATGAGGAAAAACTAAATTATGTCTGAATGAGCAGTTCAAGAAACACAAATATTCAAATCATTTCATATTGTCAACATAATGCTTTTGTCACTTGTAGATTTACTCACAGTGGGAAGAGTTTACTTCAATAAAAATATTACTCAAGTAAGAGTAAAAGTATAGCGTCAAAAAGTTTGAAAAAATGCAACTATCCCCCTTTGTCAATGACAACAACATCATCTTACACAGAAAGAACCTCGTGCCGTTCTCAAGGGCCCCTCGCTTCTGACCCTTGGCCCCGCTTGCAGCTAACAGGCTAAATTCAGCCAAAGTGAAGTCCAACACTGCACCAACGGCTACCTACATGGACACACATGATGTCCGGAGACGCAAAAGTGGCTTCGTGTCACGGTGATTTGCAGCTGAGATCAGGTCAGCAACATTCTCCACTGGAAACTCAAGACCAGTCCAGACCCGAGCAGGACGTGAGAAGGTTCATCCCATGGTCGGTCCTTAGAGTCCGGCCCGTTCCGTGTGAGAGCAGGTGGTCATGTGATGACTAGGACAGGACATGTACAAGTGCATATGGAGAAACATGTGAAGTGTGTGTTAATGTCCAGTTAAATGAATGAAAGGAGCAGAAAGGCCTCACCGCGTCCGGGAACTGAACCGTGGACCTTCTTGCTGTGAGGACAAAGCGTTGATAACCACAATATGTCACAGATTTCAAAAGTCCATAAACACGTCCCATGTTTGTCCCCAGATACGACGTGAACATGCTCAAATCAAATACTGTTTTATAACAATTGTAACGATTTATTCTTAGTTACAAAATACAACGTTTTTATGTTAACATTTGTAGTGTTTTGATTCTGAAGACGATTCTTACTGTTAAGCAGAATGAGCCTCACAAGTCGCTGAAATCCTGTTGGTTTAAACCTAAAAGTTCTCTCTCAAATCAGGGTGTATTTAAGTATTTGCTCTTCTGCTTACTTTTTTTAGCATTGTACATTTGCCTCCTGTTTTCCAAGAAAATGTCTGTTTGACTGATTACAAACTGCTCAAATAAACATTATGAACTGACCTCTGTGCAGCTCAGTGAGGGAATTCTGAAGGTTCTGAGCTGAACGTGAGCCATGGCTTGTCCATAAACTGAGAACGAGAAGCGTGTGTCTGTGTCCTCTATCTGCAGGTGAAGGACATGGCAACACAGGATCATGTACTTGTACCGTCGAACCAAGAACATGAAACAGAAACAAAACACAGGGAAAACATACCGGTACATACATGTTAGTCTGGCGCGTGTGTCCCATTTGTAGAACTGTCCTTGATCGTCCATTCAGTTTTTTGTGATGGCATTTTGTCCTGCAGCTCCAAAAGGTTTGCTCCAAAGGTATCCATTTATTGCATCCATGGCAAGAGTTTTGAGGCCCAGATACATATTCCAGGGGGATGCCAATGCCCAACAACGGTTTGCAGTACCTTGTTAATCTCAATCAGATATTAATTAAAAATATTGTACTGCCGTTTTAAAACAGCTACAGTCTACGTGCGGTCCCTTTAAAGGAGACACGTTGCACAAAATCAACTTTAATGCAATTCTTACTTTGTTACAACCCGTTCCTCATCATTAGCTCACTCAGTGTTGAATGTTAAGATAAGATAAGATAAGATAAGATATTCCTTTATTGTCCCACATGGGGAAATTTCATTGGTGCAACGCAGGTAGATACAGAGATAGATGCAGAAGAACAGATCACTTATAGGAAGTCTGAAAAACACTTTCAGTAGAAGATCTCCTATAAATAAACAAAAACTCCCATAGACAAATAAATAAATAAATACCATTGCATGTGATCCCGACAGTAATTGCACATGAATATGTGTCACGACAGCACATAGATTGCACATGGATTTCACAGTAATTGCACATGAATTGCATGAATGTTGATTGATTCATGCATAATTTGAGTTAATCCTGTTTTGTGCCGCAACTGAGGCTCGAGTGCTGTTTTCACCTACCCCCTATCTCCGCCCACATCACTGTACTTAGTTGTGATCAGTAATAAAAATTCAAAATTCTGCAATGGACCTTTTTATGTTATAATGTTGCGGTTTTACAATTAACAAAATGTAAAATGGTGATCTACTTATGTTATATTTTGATAATAAGTACCCGAAAAAGTCTAATATCCCTTATTAACAGTGACACTTATTATCACTAACATTCAGTGTAGGCTGGAAACAAGGCAGGAAAAGCGTTTGACCCAACACTGATGTCACTGCTCAGCTCTTCAGTTTAGTCTGCGCTCCTAAAGACTTCAGCTCCCTTTTGGCCCTGCGCTGGTGTCGGCTGGTCTTTGGCACACTTTTAGCAGCTCCTCTGCAGCTGATGTGGCATGTTATCACCAGAACGTCGGACACTCATGTCTCCCACTCAGCACCTCTGCGTCCCCCCCACTATGAGAGACAAATTTGACAGTGCTGAACGATTCTGCAGATGAACCTCGCACTGAAGTGGCCCAAGACCTCTTCAGAGTCACGAAACAACAACTAATAGCCGTCAATCAAATTCAATGTGGTGTGTGATGGCGTGTGATGTGTTTTGAATAAAGGATCTCGGGCTAATTAACTTTGCCTCTTCAGTGAGATTCTTTTGCCTGATGAGTTCTCGCAGATTAGCAGATATTGGTCTGTGGGGAAAGAAGCAGCAAACACTTCATGCTTTGCAGAGGATAAAGAAAACTCATCATCTCGGCTCAGTCTGGTCATAAGCCGCACATTTGGCTCTTGTGTGTCCCGGGTAGAGCCTTGTTGTTGTTGCTGTTCAAAGGTGAGGATTAGGTTTAGAGAGGTGTATTTTGGACTTGATTTCTGAAAGCAGTCTGGAAGAGCATGCAATAGATTTTCATATATTTTCCTTCTATTGCTTACTTTGTTTGATGTGATAAAACCTGTGGTCAATATTTATCATAGTTTTACACCAGTTAAGTGGCAGTTTGTAAAGGAAAGGTGAAACCAAACTATAAATATGCCTCATCAGTCCATCCACAATGCAAGGACAGTTTGCGCTCAACATAGGAGCTTTCACCTGGAAACAACATTGACCAATCTGCACCTTAATGTGTTTTATTATTATTATTTATATGTTTTATCCTCATATAGGGGCCTCACAAGTCGCACCTACACACCAAACTTTACAATGAAAAGTTGTACAGACTGCGACGATTATAAACTTCACTAAAGCTGCCAGGGAAAACAATATGTTTTGTAATACTTGTCATATGCACTTTTAACGCTCCCAATCCCTGGTTTAACTGCGCTGGCTTTGAGCGATGGTTCAAATTCAGAGGACAGATTATTTGCAGTTGACTCTACTGTCCCTTACATCACCTTATCATATATGAAAGCAGAACTGTGGTTTCTCAGCAGCTGTGCCTTTATCCACGGGGAGTGGCCCATTACAGCGGAGCATATTGTTCCTGTGAGGGGAAAGTAATACGATTGAGTGGCCGTGTGCGGCTGTTTGTCACTGAAGGATTGCTCTGTAAATAACTGTGTCAGGCTGTTTAATACTGCGGACGAAGCCTCTATTCTTCTGCCCACACACCTCGCACCTCACTCACGCGGCCCCCGCTGGACTGTATGGGCACTGCACTGTGAGAATTCCCTGGTCTTAAGAGTCTTATGTGTTTGTTTATTTGGGGATCTGAGGGGAGTATCAGAGGCAGCTGGTATAGCACTCTCTGTACGTTATGTAAGAATAGATTTGAGTTACTACTTTTATGTGACAGGATTAAACGTGTGTGAGGGGATCTGGCACTGGGTTTGAGCGTCACACCTCCGTTAGCTCCGTTATAGCAATGTTTCTCAACAAGCGAGCACTTACCTGGAGAGTGGTCCTGATTCTAGAGTGTGGTCCTGATTTTAGAGTGTGGTCCTGATTCTAGAGTGTGGTCCTGGAGTGTGGTTTCGTATTCTGGAGGGTTTTCCTGATTCTAGAGTGTGGTCCTCGAGTGTGGTCTTGATTCTAGATTGTGGTCCTGATTCTAGAGTGTAGTCCTGGTCCTGGAGTGTGGTCCTGGTCCAAGAGTGTGTTCCTGATTCTGGAGAGTGGTCCTTATTCTACAGTGTGGTCCCGATTCTAGAGTCTGGTCCTGGCCCTGGAGTGTGGTTTCTTATTATTGAGTGTGGTCCTGATTCTAGAGTGTGGTCCATTAGAGAGTGTGGTCTTGATTCTGGAGTGGGGTCCTGGAGTGTGGTTCAGAGTCTAGAAGGTGGTCCTGATTCTCAAGTTGGGTCATGGTTCTAGAAAGTGGTCATGATTCTGGAGTGTGGTCCTAACTCTTGAGTGTGGTCCTGTTTCTGAAGTGTGGTCCTGGCCTTGGTCCTGATTCTAGTGTGGGGTCCTGTATATAGAGTGTGGTCCTGTTTCAAGAGTGTGGTCCTGTTTCGAGAGAATGGTCCTGGTTCTGGAGTTTGTTTTTGATTATAGAGTGTAATCCTGATTATAGAGTGCAGTTTTGATTCTGGAGTGTGGTGCTATTGCTGGAGAGTGGTCTTGATTCTAAAATGTGGTAATGATTCTAGAATGTTGTCATTATTCTGGAGTGTGATCCTAACTCTTGAGTGTGGTTCTGATTCATAAGTGTGGTCCTGGTTCTGGAATATGGTCCTCATTCTAGAGTGTGGTCATGATTCTAGAGTGTTGTCATGATTCTAGAGTGTGGTCATGATTCTAGAATGTGGTCATGTTTCTGGAGTGTGGCCCTGATTCTGGAGTCTGATCCTGGGCCCGGGGCCTGACCCTGGGGTTTAGTCCTGGTGGGGGCGAGTAATCAAGTGTGGAAAACCCGCTGGTGCTGCTCTGTGTATTTATAGCCCTCAATGTTGAGTCCAAAGAGATCTCTGAAACAGGATCCTCACATAGTCTGGAGGTGAATGAGTTTTTGCACACGTCACTCTGTCCCTGGGACAACCTAGTGCTCTCAGCACGACTAAACCCTTGTCGTCCCCGGGGATTAAACACATAAGTGGACGATAAGATGCATGATTTACAATGATGAAGTGCTCAGAAGAAGAGAAGGTGAAAACTGTCTTCTTCTCCTTGGGCAGTTTACATCCAGGGTCAGGTCAGGTTTAAAACCAGGGCCCTGTGTGTTTTCATTCTAAATAGATTATTCCACCATAACTTTCATAGTAATGTAACTTTTCTGGATTTGGTCACAAGATTGATCCTTTTGTGTTCTTCACATCATCAATCTGGGAGGCTCTCGCTGAATGTGATGCAGCACATCAAATATTTGAAGCTAATTGTGCGAAGCATCACAACAGTGGAACAAGCTGAGAAATCAAACTTTTTGCTAAATCCAGCCAGAGACATATTTTCCGTCCACAAATGCACAAAGTGCTTCAATGGGCAAGTTTGTTTTTCACACAAAAAAATGTCTATTTTTCTACAAAAGAAAAATTGCCATGTTTGTTTTGGTTCATTGGGCGCTTCACCTTTGGCTTCTGCCCAAACCACAAAGATGTGCTGTGATTAGTCCAATCTCTAGCCCACTGGGGGCCCAGGTCCAATCACAACAGCAAGAATCTAATGGATTCTCGTAAGTCTGTGAACTCACAAATATTGAGAGAATTCATCTTGATGGTGCAATAGATGTAACATATGCATTTTACCATTATTATACGGAAAATGCTAAGTTTTTCTGAACTGTTCAAAATAAGAGAAACCTGTAGACTACTGCTGTGTCTATATTTATCTTGGTGCAACATGTTGCATCGAATCACCAAAACAAAACTTCCCATGTTTGTGAATTCTGTTCATTGACAATGGTAATAAACATTTTCTGATTCTGATTCTTATAGAGCTGCACTGAAGAAATAAACTCCGCCACACGCTGGAGCGTTTGTATATGTGTTCTCAGAGGAAGACTATGACAATGTTACTGGTATAAAACAGTTGGGTTAAGCAAGAGGCGTGTCTGGGATAAGATAGACCTGCGTAGCTCTGATCAGTGTCGGTCGACTACAGTTGAAAAGAGGGCGTACAAAAAAATGCCCAGCTGCCTCGTGCAGTGGTTAAACCGGAAACTCCAAGGAAACTCCAAGGTAGATCGACACCCATCAGAGCTGCGCAGGTCTACCTTATCTCCGACACGCCTAAAGGCTGGTTTATAGTCCTCCGTCAACTCTATGCAGACCTCCTCACACACACGGCGGCCAATGACAAAGCTTGCAGCTCCTGCCGTGTACGCTTTGTAATTGGCCGCTTTGTGCGTCGGGGAGTTGTCGTGGATGTGACGGATGACTATAAACCAGCCTTAATAACTACGCAGATCCAATCCGACAAGCGTCGGAGTTTCTGGTTTAATATGCTTCAAGTTTTTTTCACAAATAGGGTTAAATGCTGGTTTTTAGTCCAAGTCTCAGCACCCGACGCACACGGCAGCCAAACAAAAAGCTTGCGTGTTCGTGCTGCTACGTCCAAAAGTCTTGTGTTGAGGTGCAGTTGACCGCAAGCGCTGTGATTGGTTGATCCACATGGACAAGATGGGTAACTTATTAGATACCGCTTAGAACTGCGAGAAATGTTTGCACACAAGCCTAATGTGATAGTTTATTGTTCCAGTAAATATGAAAATTAAACAGTTTAATTCCCATAATAAGATAAGATAAGATAATCCTTTATTGTCCCACATGGGGAAATTTCATTGATGCAACGCAGGTAGATGCAGAAGAAAAGAACAGATCACTTATAGGAATGCACTTGGACTCTGATTATCTCCACAGACGGAGCATAAACCAGCCTTGACTCGGGCTTGACGGAGCATAAACCAGCCTTGACTCGGGCTTGACGGAGCATAAACCAGCCTTGACTCGGGCTTGACGGAGCATAAACCAGCCTTGACTCGGGCTTGACGGAGCATAAACCAGCCTTGACTCGGGCTTGACGGAGCGTAAACCAGCCTTGACTCGGGCTTGACGGAGCATAAACCAGCCTTGACTCGGGCTTGACGGAGCATAAACCAGCCTTGACACGGGCTTGACGGAGCATAAACCAGCCTTGACACGGGCTTGACGGAGCATAAACCAGCCTTGACACGGGCTTGACGGAGCATAAACCAGCCTTGACTCAGGCTTGAAGGAGCAAAAACCAGCCGGAAGCCTGAAGCTCCCACGTTGATTGACACCGTTCGGCTCTGAGCAGGTCTATCTTATCCCGAACGCGCCTGAAGTGTCTGGAGTTCACCACAGTCTCCGGTGAGTGACTGTCGCCCCTGATTTAGAAATACACATTTGATACACAATATTGCATGACCAACATAAGGTAAAAATAAAAGAGGATATCTGGGTCACTATTTTAGGAATCAGAGGTAGTATTCAGTTACATTTACTTTTATGAAATGTTTACATCTCTGAGTTTTCATGCACCATGCTTTTACTCCAACTTTAGTAATATATGTACAGTATTTGTCTCTAACTTGAGTAAAAGTGTTGGTTCCAATTCTCACTGTGAATAAATCTATGTTGACAATATTCAATTATTTGAACCTTTGCGATTATGAAATGAATTACATTATTTTCCTCATTTGTGTGGTCAGTTGAAAATACCAGAGTTTGCACATTAACCAATGCTCGTCTATCAGTTTGCATAAACTTAAAATTATAAATCAAATGTTACATCCCAGACAGTTACTAAGGTTTTTTCTCTGCGTGCGTATTTACTTTGTACTTCTACTTGAGTAATATTATTTTAAAGCAGCGTTTGCTCTGACTTGAGTACAGTTTGGGCTTCTCTACCCTACTCGCAACTGCACGCACACACGCACACACACACACACACAC
>NW_027315823.1:27578344-27770844 GCF_026437365.1 Eucyclogobius newberryi | reverse complement strand
TTTGTTCCAGTACGCGAAAAAAACAGCTGTAAACTAAATGGCTGTAATGAATAACTTGTTTTCATTAATTTCCAGACACACTTTATGAACGGATTGGCCAAGTATTTGTGGCTAGTGATTTAAGTCTACTTTTTCCTTTGCTAAACGTTGCTGAATAAGCATAATTGGGGGACTCCCTAAAAGCATGGCATGTCCCAAAGCAAAGGTCTAATCTTAACAAAATGTATGTTTTTTAAACCTAACCGTAATCCTAACCCTCTTATTTTACCCTGAGAGTTAAATAATATATTGTCTAAAAGAAACATTTGCATATTAAGTGTTGAAAATCCAGAATTCTTACATTCCATGTCCCAAAACCGAGCTTAATCCTCATTTTAATCAAATATTAATATAAGATTCTTAAACATAAACCTAATCCTAATGCAAATCCTCTTCTAAATATGATAAATGTGTTCTCAAAAATGTATAAATAATAGTTTAATTATCTTATGATACAACTGTAAACGTCATTCATTGTGTTTGGAGGTTATTTGAGTTGCATTTACCAGTAGTTTTGCTTCCCTGTTTTAACCAGTTCCTCTTGACAGTTTTAGCTCTGCAGCAATTACTTATTAACAAATAGAGAGGAAACAGAGCTGTGTTTTATGTTCGAGTCTTGATAATGCACAATTGACAAGAAGAACACAAAATACAGAAGAATACAGCTTTATTAAATATGTTGTTTTGCTAAATTTGCTGCGGACTTGAACTCTTATGAGAGGTAAGTGCATAATGCAGATAATAATGTTGTTAGTGGGGGTTTTAACAATTTCTTTTGACTAGTTGACTTGTCAAACGAGAACCGTATTTTCTGGACTATAAGTCGCACCAGCCAAAAAATGCATAATAGAGAAGAAAAAAACATATATAAGTTGCAATGGAGTATGAAATGCGGTTGCAAGTGTGAAAACAACAAATATTATCACATATGAATTGCTCCAGAGTATAAGTATAAGTATGAATATAAGTATAAGTCGCACCCCGGCCAAAACTATGAAAAAAGGTGCGACTTATAGTCCGGAAACTACGGTATGTTTATTCTACATTTAGCCTTTTGGAATACATTGTTATCCGGGTAAAAGTTGACTGAAGGATTCCAAATAACATTTTTTTTACAAATTAAGTGTGCTCTTGGTGAAAATCTGAACTAGTTTAATCTTTTTTGACATTCTGAATTGATAATGCCACTCCGTATTGTCCAAATAACTATGATCAAAATACAATTACTTTAATAGTAGTCGGGAGTATTCCGATTAATCCTTGCATTCTAGTGACTCCTCCCCATTGTAGAATGAAAAGAAGGAGGCCGAGAGTTAAAAGAAGAGGCTGGAATTCTAATGCAGAAGAGGTTTATTTCCATCCATTTCCGTCAGCGACCCGGAGACATGAACCCGAAGACATTGCGATTGTGTGTATTCCGGTCCGATCTAAAGCCAGGGTGTAAACTAGGCACGTCGCGATATTAATGTTACGAATATTGTGAGAAAAAAAACGATCATGATTTAACATTTATTCACGATTATTGAAACTGTGACCAAACAACAGTGAAATCTTTCATTTTCTTTCATTCCTGTGATCTGACAAGTGACTTTTCCTCAAGTTTGTGACCGGCTTTACCAAACTGAACTTTCTGAAAGACAAAATAAAGTAAAATTTGACAAAACCAGCCACTTTCAAAACTTTATTTAATTTAGGTCTGTTTTTTGGGCTATAGATTGAACTAAAAAGACTTAATTCTGCTTTTTGTTGGTTATTTGTTGGTTCTTACGATCATTGTATGACCTGAATAAACACGATTACCCGAATAATCTTGACATCACAACCACGATCATTCATTCATAATTACTCGGTTAGCTACGCCAAAATAATGCAAAGATGATATTTTCGTTTAACGTCGATGCAGGTGAAGCTGAAGTGAAGCCGCTGGAGCACACTTATGGACAAAAGACACAAACGTTAAACATCTTCGGTGTCATTTTCACGTCGTTGTGGCTCAGTTTGCGTCATGCTACTTCCTTTGACGCACCAAACCTTTTTTTTTTCAGCTCTTAAAGGGAAGGTGAATGTTTGGTGAGAACTGGAGAAGGATTGTCTGTCACTTATTTATTCATTCATACGTTTTCTTTCTGTTTCTGTTGATGGAGGAGGCGTACGCTCAGCTTTACCAGGAGTTTGTGAGTCTGAGGTCTCTGTGCTTGAGACAGGCTTCTCTGCTCCAGCATCTGACCGACGCGCTCAAGCAGAGACAAGGTAGAGCCGCTGTGAACCTCAGAACACAGACCAGAGTCAGGGCTGGTTCAGTCGTAGTCAGGAGTGCGTGACAAAATGAATGTCTTGAGACAATATTTTAACTGTTCATCGGGAAGGTGCTAAATGTGGCTGTGAATGGGCCATAAAATGAACCACAAAAGGGCAGAAAAATCACTTTATACACCAGTTTGGGGGATTACACAAGATATTTCTGTGTCTTTTTCAGGTCAGTTTTGATTCTAGACGATTTTCCTAATATTCTTCTCCCAGCTCTAGCCCTGGTTTAGCTCTAGTTTGCTTTGGTTTAGTCCCGGTTTAGTCCCGGTTTAGTCCTGGTTTATCCTTGATTTTGTCCTGGTTTAGCTCGTGGTTAGACCTGTTATTGCACTGGCTTAGTTTTGGTTTAGCTCTGGTCTGGAACTTTTACTGTACTGTTTTAGTCCTGGTTTAGTCCTGGTTTATCCTTGATTTTGTCCTGGTTTAGCTCTGGTTTAGACCTCTTATTGCACTGGTTTAGTCCTGGTTTATCCTTGATTTTGTCCTGGTTTAGCTCTGGTCTAGACCTACTGTTGCACTGGCCCAGTCCTGATTTAATCTTTTTTTAGTTAATTTAATTCTAATTTAGCCCTGGTTTTAGTCCTTGTTAAATCTATCTTTAATCCTGGTTTATTCCTGGTTTATCCTCGCTTTAGTCCTGAATGAGCCTTGGATTATATTAGTCAACTAGGCTTACCATAAATTAAATCAAATCATAACAGTTTGACTTTTTACATAATACTAAACTAAACTAAAACTAAAAAAAAAAAAAATCTCTTTCCAGGAGGCACAAATGGAGATCTTGGAGACGTCGCATCCATTTGTCAGTTAGACTCTGACTGCCCGCTTCACCCTCCTCACCCTCCTCGCCCTCCTCACCCTCCTCACCCTCCTCACCCTCCTCACCCTCCTCACCCTCCTCACCCTCCTCCGCTCCTCGCCCGGGCAGCACCACTTGGCGTTCAGGAGCCTCCCAAAAACACGGGAAACTTCTCAGAGCTCCTGGCCCAAGACATGTCCAGGCTTTCTGTGGATACGAGTGTCCAGCGGAATGTCCTCAGCGTTCCTCAGTCGAATGTCCTCAGCGTTCCTCAGTCGAATGTCTTCAGCGTTCCTCAGTCGCTCTCCTCCATCATGACGCCGCCACACGGAGCCTCGGCCAATAATAAGTGCCTTCATCACAATGGCGACGACACGCTCAGATATGTGAGTCGTTTTTCAAGTACCGTCACAATAACTGACAGTAAACTGAACTGGATTTTCAACATCACAGCAACGTTTGAATTTAAGAAGAAAATTAAGACGTTTAATGTTGACAGCACAATAATGAGACTCTTTTACAAAGGTTTTGTTGATTGCATTCAGCGCTCTGCAAAACCAAAACAAACTATGACTGTGAGGCTGGAGGCAAGATCTCAGGGAAACAAATGAACGGCATCTACTTTTTGGTCGGCAAATACTGTCTAGCTCAGACAATTGGCCCTTTTCATGATTGTCCCTTTTCACGATTGGCCCTTTTCACGATTGGCCCTTTTCACAATTGGCCCTTTTCACAATTGGCCCTTTCACAATTGGCCCTTTCACAATTGGCCCTTTTCACGATTGGCCCTTTTCACGATTGGCCCTTTTCACGATTGGCCCTTTTCACGATTGGCCCTTTCACAATTGGCCCTTTCACAATTGGCCCTTTCACAATTGGCCCTGCTGGTTTTGGTTGTCGTTACAGTGCAGATCTTCACTTCTCGTTCCATTCATTCACTTAGTCTTGCTCAGATGAATCCAAATAAAAAGTTGTGACAGCAGAGAGCGAGTTCCAGATGGACAATCATTGGCAGCAGGTTCAGACTTTTAAGTATGGTGTACCGGAGAAAATCTACATGTTTATAAAAGTGTTTTTGCCTCAAAGCTAAAGGCTAACATACATTAACTTAAATATAAAACACACTAACTTGATAAAAGTACATAGAATGTTTTTGTAAACGGGTTAGTTCAGTTTGTGCTGTTATTGTAACAGTATTGATTACATTTATTGTGTGTTAGCATTAGCTTAGCAACAAAAGCACTTACCATATTTTCCAGACTATAAGTCGCACCGGAGTAAAAGTCGCAAAAGCCAAAAAAAGCATAATAGAGAAGAAAAAAACATATATAAGTTGCACTGGAGTATGAAATGCGGTTGCAAGTGTGAAAATAACAAGTAATATCACATATAAGTCGCTCCAGAGTATAAGTATATAAGTATAAATATAAGTATAGGTCGCACCCCGGCCAAAACTATGAAAAAAAGGTGCGACTTATAGTCCGGAAAATACGGTACCTTTATAAACACACAGATGTGTCCAGGTGAAGTATTCACATGACACTAAAGGTCTGAACATGATGCTGTGATTATCCATCTGGAACTCTCTCTCTGCTTTGTCTTCATTAATTATTGATTTATTTTAGCAAGATTCAGCTAATTCACCAGAAGGCTTGAATGGAGCAGGAAATGGAGCTCCGCATTTTTAAGGCAACCTGAGCTAGCCGCTCGACACACATCATCCCGCGTGGAACGATTCCTGACTTCTACCATCCGCACGAAGGTTTGTGATGCCTCGAGTGAAGCCCGAGAGAGGCTCACGTAAGTGTTCAGCTCCTCGGTAAAGTTACCGTGTGTGGTGTTTTTACTTCTCTCATGTGCAAGACAAATTCACACCTCAGGACAGTAAAGGTTTTCATTCATTCCTTCGTTTGTTTCCTGCCCAGATCCCTGCGCACGGCCGCCTGAGCCCCGCCCTCACCCACGTCCAGCCCATGGTCCAGCCTCCGTCCGGTGGAGCCATGATGTCCGACGTGGCTCTTCAGTCCCACCTGTGCGAGTTCTGTGAGGCCGTGTTCCCCGCCAACACCACCACCAGGGGGCAGTATCTACAACACCTCTACACACACATCACATAGACAAGAAGAAGAAGAGAGCAGGCATTGGATCTAAATAAATGTTGTGAATGTTGTTTTGATTGTTGTTTTGTCATTTATAGGAAAAAACGCTACAAAGAGAGATTAAAAGAAAGATGACATTTCTGCAATTTTTCTGATAATTAAACCTCAACTAATAAGATAAGATAAGAGATCCTGTATTAGTCCCACAGTGGAAAATTCCAGTGTTGCAACACAGATTAGGCAGAAGTGGAATGATAAAAACTTCCTCAAAAATATACTTAAATCTGGTATAAATATATTAAAATCTAGTATAAATGTAAATTGTAATTAAAAATAATAGAAAAAAAATCACACTCTTATTTACAGTAAGTTGTTGTTATATGGACAGAAAATATTGCGCCAGGGATGATTTAGATATGTCACAGTATTGCACATGATTATAAAAGCTGAACGCCAACATTGTTCAGGACCAACATTGTTCATAATGCGTTTGAAGACATGTTTGAACACATTTCTGCTGACACTGACATAACATTGTCCGCCGATCGTCATCGGGGTTCCCTAAAAAAATATTGAGATGGTTTTTGTTGTCAGTGTTGCCCATCTCTAGTTGAAATCGAAATGATGTGAACGTTTGTGTTTCTTGCATCTCTCCGTCAGATATGATTTAGTTTTTCTCATTTCACCCAAAACGCCTGATTTTGTGCATTATTTAAAGAGGCTTATTTTACGCAAAATCAACTTTTAGGAGCTTTAACCCGATTATAATAGTTCCCTCTTGTCATTAAACCACTCAGTCGTATTTAGAGTGATTCATGTATAGGTGGCTCATCTTTATCCAGTCAGTCCAGGTTTTCACATGTACATTACATTTACTTATTCTGATCAAAATGTTACTTTCTTAAACAGCGACACGTTGCTTAGACATTTTGCCACAAATGAGAAATATTCCTCTGTTCGCACTCTTGAACTGCAGCTATCCAAAGTCGACGTGACGTAAAGAAGGAAGAAAGAATCAGCGTGGCGGTTTACAGTAGTGAGCCGACTTATTTCTTAGATTTCTAGATCAGTATCGCAATGCAACAACCACTACTTTGTACTTTTATTTGAGTACTAATATTATCATTATTATTCTGAAGCAACGACACCATGAGTATTTGAGCTGTATTTCTGTGTCATTGATGTGGCATTTTATCATGTTAAGAAACAAGAAGGATGTACAGGTCTGGGGCAGAGAATCAAACACCAATGTATTATTATTATTTACATGGTTTGTTTGTTTGTTTGTTTGTTACGTTGCACATGTGTGCATTGTAAACACAACTAATAAATATATATATATATATATATATATATATATATATATAATTATTTTATATATATATATGTTTTATATATATATATAATTGTTATATATACATCATTGTTTTCTCACTCGATGCACATCAAATGGTATTTAAAAAATGTGACAATTAAAGGTGCCATAACATGCTTTTTTTCACGTTTCGTAGTCTATCCTAAGTGTATAATTGATAATAATAAGGGTTGTGCAACACCCTTAACATAATAGTTAAGAAATATCACCCAGACCTTGGACCCCCTCACCAACCCGGAAATGCAAACGGCTTAGTTTGATATTCGCCCCCACCCTTGTGAAGAGCGATCTGGCTCCCCCGCCCAACCCGTGACGTAGTCTCAGAGAGCGTGTGTGCCCCGCCCACCCGTGACGTAGGCCCCACAGCTGTGTGCTGTAAGCTCTGCGGAGCAGCGCGGAGTGAGTGAGAGTCTTATGTCCATTGCGCTCTTATTTCCTGGTTTTTCGGTATCGGATAGAACTTCTCTCCGTTTATTTTCCCGGTTGCTGCCACATAAACCTTCACCATTGTGATAATAGTAAAGAGTGTGATATCATTAATGACGTTTTGGGCCTCTTTGAACCGTTTTTCCTCGTAAATCGAAGCAGAAAAACTCCGAAATGGGCTTGTAGAGAGACAGCAGCGCTGAGCCGGGGGGAAGGGGGCGGGAGGCGGGAGGGGGGTGAGGGGGGATGATGACGCGTGCTTGCCCTTATGACGCGGTCTTGCACCCACCGCCCGTCAGTTTGGAGATTTGAGGAAAGGAGATAGTCTGTACTATAGCTAAACACTGCGGGAATCAATCAAAAAAACACTCTGGGTACATATATGAAGCACAAATAGCAATGTAAGAAGGTTAAAAGTCGATTTTGCTCGTTATGGGACCTTTAAAATAATATATATATATATAAATATATATATATATATATATATATTTAATTTTTTTTTTTTTTTTTTTTTTTAATCGTCCCATTTTTTTAATACCATTTGCTGTGCATCGAGTGAGAAAACAATATTGATTTACAATAAAAATAACCCTGAACCACCACACCCACACACCTCCTTCATCGGATGTGCACACGGTAGAGCCTGTTCATTAATAAACAAATAAATGATAATAATAAATATAGAGGAATAGACCTGTCTTGGCATCTAGAACATTACAACCATCTGTTTCACAAATGACAACCGTCTGTTTTAGAATTATCAGTCCAATGCTCTATTGTTGTTGTTTTTCTTATGCATTGATTTTTGTTGTTTTGTTGAAAGGATTAAATCTGCTTTTACAAGACACTTTCTGGAAGAATTGACTCATTATTTTGCATAAAACAAGTTGGGCGCTCTGGCTTTAACAACAGCAGGGGGCAGTAGAGACGGCCTGTTGTCCCAATTTTGTCTTCTCAGTCTCCGAAACCAACGGACCCGCCCACAGTGGTTTAAGCCAATCGTCTGTATCATTTGTAAAGCTGATGTGATTAATGAATGTGATTCGTTATAAACACTTTTGTAGTTTCAGGAGTCACAGCTGTTGCAATGAGCGTCTAAAGTTCTGCCTCTGCTTTGGGTCAGAGCCACACAAAAAAGCCATTCAGACAAAATGTGTAAAATGTGTAAACCATGTTGCGCACACGATTGGAAATTGAAAAACCCACTTATAACGTGAACGTTATTGAATTCGTCGTGTGAGATTTTGTTTTACGGAGTTGCGCTGAACCTTGCAGCTGGTCTTCTCCGAGCTGTGGCTGAGCTTTCATTTGATCACTTTAATTAGTCCTGTTATAAAATTCTAAAATATGTTCCACACACATTATTAAAATTTTACACAACTTTTTGCTATGACAAATGAAGCCTGCGTAAATTCAGCCTGGAAGACCTAACTCCACCATCTACATCAAGGCACCTGCTCCCCAGCTCAACCAACGCACCCAGTCCGGCCTGTCCGTCTGTGAGAGTTCAGATCTCTCCTTCACCACGGAACTCCTCCAGGTTTCTACTTTTTCCCATGGAGGTTTTTGTAGTTTTTCCTGGCCGAGAAGGAGGGTCCAAGGACAGGACATCGCCCCTGCATCTGCTCCCCATCTTCAGTCACTCCTCCCCGTGGCACGTGGCACCTCTGCTCCCAGCACACAGCCGGTCCCATATTAACCCTCACTCAGTTGGCTCGGCCGCTTCAGACCGTACTGCGACCCACCACCTCCCCTCCTCCTCCTCTGCATCCCTCTCATCCTAATCATCTTCCCTCTCACCACATCTACCACCACCAGTCTCCAGGCCCTGGGGGGGAGACATCTAATACAAATAGATCATGGAGTGCCCATGATCGCAACGTCTTCCGCCGGGGTCTGAGCGCCAAATAACCCACGTAATAAAGCTTGCTAAACAGTCCTTTCTTTGTCCTCTGAGTCTCTCCAGGGTGAAATACTTTTCTGTAGATTCCTCAGGCAAACAAAGGTCAAACGACTTCATTTTTAGGGCCAAAGTGCGGGATATGATATAATTTTTTGTTACACCGCGTGACGATCCTTGACCGTTCGTCTTGTTCTGTCTCCTTTAACCATAACATACGTGCAGTTATTGATTCTACTCCATCTGTTCCTGTAATGACATAACATGGCGTGGTGCGTGTTCTGCGTGTGAGTTTGTCCGGTCAGCTGTCCGCGCCGGGGCCCGTGTTACCGCGGAAATAACGGGCGCTAAGAATAGAAGACGCGACTCTCCAATTAGAGACGGTGACAGATGATCGGCCGCGTGTCATCTCCTGCCAAACACTCGCGCAGAAAACTCCAGAAGCCATGGGCGCTTCAGTGCGTCCATGTGACCTCCATGTGTTCAGAGGCTCTTTCACTTTTCACCTCCGAATTAACCCGATTTTAACCTCAGCCATTTCATGTTTGAAGAAGCGCACAGTATTTCAGATAAACTTTCATAAAGAATAAATGTTCTTCACGCCACCATTTTAATATGGTATTTTTATAACTACATATATAAGACTTGACTCATAATGAACAAATAGTTTAGAAAAAACTATTCACAAGTTCAACACTGTAGCTGAATAGGGAAAACATTATATTTAAAGTTATTTTTGGGAAAAAATCAATAAAAAATGGACAGGTTTAAACTTCTTACTTAAATTTGTTGATATGTTAGATGCAATTTTTTTTTTTTTTTTTTTCTTCATAGTATTTGTCTGGTCTAGACCTACTGTTGCACTGGCCCAGTCCTGATTTAATCTTTTTTTAGTTAATTTAATTCTAATTTAGCCCTGGTTTTAGTCCTTGTTAAATCTATCTTTAATCCTGGTTTATTCCTGGTTTATCCTCGCTTTAGTCCTGAATGAGCCTTGGATTATATTAGTCAACTAGGCTTACCATAAATTAAATCAAATCATAACAGTTTGCCTTTTTACATAATACTAAACTAAACTATTTGTCATTGAAATCTTACTAAACATTTGCATACATGTTATAAAACAGGCTTAGAATCAGATATCAACAAATCCTTCCTTAAAATCTTGTCAAAGCTGCATGATTAGAAGGTTTGGTGTCTTTAAAGATCTCTATATTCCTATTAGAAAAACATATAATATAATAATGCAGATTGAACAATTTAAGTAGTCGCTAGGACAGATTCATTCTTAAACTATTGGTTCATAATATAGTCTTAACAAAACGGTACCAGCAATTTAGTTTACTGCCGTTACTACCTTTATTTAACCATGAAAATGGTCCAGCACGTGGAGAAGATGGTCCAGCACGTGGAGAAGATGATCCAGCAGGTGGAGAAGATGGTCCAGCACGTGGAGAAGATGGTCCAGCACGTGGAGAAGATGGTCCAGCACGTGGAGAAGATGGTCCAGCACGTGGAGAAGATGGTCCAGCACGTGGAGAAGATGGTCCAGCACGTGGAGAAGATGGTCCAGCACGTGGAGAAGATGGTCCAGCACGTGGAGAAGATGGTCCAGCACGTGAAGAAGATGGTCCAGCACATGGAGAAGATGGTCCAGCACGTGAAGAAGATGGTCCAGCACGTGGAGAAGATGGTCCAGCACGTGAAGAAGATGGTCCAGCACGTGGAGAAGATGGTCCAGCACGTGAAGAAGATGGTCCAGCACATGGAGAAGATGGTCCAGCACGTGAAGAAGATGGTCCAGCACGTGAAGAAGATGGTCCAGCACGTGGAGAAGATGGTCCAGCACGTGGAGAAGATGGTCCAGCACGTGGAGAAGATGGTCCAGCACGTGAAGAAGATGGTCCAGCACATGGAGAAGATGGTCCAGCACGTGAAGAAGATGGTCCAGCACATGGAGAAGATGGTCCAGCACGTGAAGAAGATGGTCCAGCACGTGGAGAAGATGGTCCAGCACGTGAAGAAGATGGTCCAGCACGTGGAGAAGATGGTCCAGCACGTGGAGAAGATGGTCCAGCACGTGGAGAAGATGGTCCAGCACGTGAAGAAGATGGTCCAGCACATGGAGAAGATGGTCCAGCACGTGAAGAAGATGGTCCAGCATGTGGAGAAGATGGTCCAGCACGTGGAGAAGATGGTCCAGCACGTGAAGAAGATGGTCCAGCACGTGATGAAGATGGTCCAGCATGTGGAGAAGATGGTCCAGCACGTGGAGAAGATTGTCCAGCATGTGGAGAAGATGGTCCAGCACGTGAAGAAGATGGTCCAGCATGTGGAGAAGATGGTCCAGCACGTGGAGAAGATGGTCCAGCACGTGAAGAAGATGGTCCAGCACGTGATGAAGATGGTCCAGCATGTGGAGAAGATGGTCCAGCACGTGATGAAGATGGTCCAGCACGTGAAGAAGATGGTCCAGCATGTGGAGAAGATGGTCCAGCACGTGGAGAAGATGGTCCAGCATGTGGAGAAGATGGTCCAGCACGTGGAGAAGATGGTCCAGCACGTGATGAAGATGGTCCAGCATGTGGAGAAGATGGTCCAGCACGTGGAGAAGATGGTCCAGCACGTGGAGAAGATGGTCCAGCACGTGGAGAAGATGGTCCAACACATGGAGAAGATGGTCCAACTTGTGGAAAAAAATTTCCCAAAACGTGGAGATGGTCCAACACATGGAGAAGATAGTCCAGCACGTGGAGAAGATGGTCCAGCAGGTGGAAGAAGATGGTCCAGCACGTGGAGAAGATGGTCCAGCACGTGGAGAAGATGGTCCAGCAGGTGGAGAAGATGGTCCAGCACGTGGAGAAGATGGTCCAGCACGTGGAGAAGATGGTCCAGCACGTGGAGAAGATGGTCCAGCAGGTGGAGAAGATGGTCCAGCACGTGGAGAAGATGGTCCAGCACGTGGAGAAGATGGTCCAGCACGTGGAGAAGATGGTCCAGCACGTGGAGAAGATGGTCCAGCACGTGAAGAAGATGGTCCAGCACATGGAGAAGATGGTCCAGCACGTGAAGAAGATGGTCCAGCATGTGGAGAAGATGGTCCAGCACGTGGAGAAGATGGTCCAGCACGTGAAGAAGATGGTCCAGCACGTGATGAAGATGGTCCAGCATGTGGAGAAGATGGTCCAGCACGTGGAGAAGATTGTCCAGCATGTGGAGAAGATGGTCCAGCACGTGAAGAAGATGGTCCAGCATGTGGAGAAGATGGTCCAGCACGTGGAGAAGATGGTCCAGCACGTGAAGAAGATGGTCCAGCATGTGATGAAGATGGTCCAGCATGTGGAGAAGATGGTCCAGCACGTGATGAAGATGGTCCAGCACGTGAAGAAGATGGTCCAGCATGTGGAGAAAATGGTCCAGCACGTGGAGAAGATGGTCCAGCATGTGGAGAAGATGGTCCAGCACGTGGAGAAGATGGTCCAGCACGTGATGAAGATGGTCCAGCACGTGATGAAGATGGTCCAGCATGTGGAGAAGATGGTCCAGCACGTGGAGAAGATAGTCCACGCCTCTTTTTTTCCTTTCAAAAATAGTCTTGACAAATGCTAACTCTGTTATTTATGATTGTTCTCAGATTGATGATTGAGATGATGTCATGGTTTGGTCCCAGTTTGACTCCTGATGCAGGTTTGGTTTGGTCCGTTTTAGTCCTGGTTTAGTCCGTACTTTGACGTGGCTGTGATTCTTTGAACGCATCCTTTTCTATATAAGGACCAGTTTTCCCTTTTGACTGCTCTGTATTTTAGAATGAAATATGTATTTAAATCTTGAGACAACTGTCCCACTGGAAACATTGGACTGAGTTTAATAAAGCACTGCAGGTAGTTTTCGACTTCAGAACGATGTATCTGGGACAAAAAACTTCTGCCATGGACACAATAAATGGATACCTTTGGAGTGTACTTCAGGCAACAGGAAAAAATGTCTTGTGCCGCTATTGCCCGTTTTGTCCCTTCTCTGTGCCATGTTATGTGTTTGTCACATAATTATCATTTTTGCTAATCGATTAGTTCAGCGATTGTCCTTTCGATAATTAGTTGTTTGGAACGCAAAAGTCAAAACTTTGATCAGATGAGGCCGTTTGAGGATCTTGACAGAGCAACATTTAAGGACAAAAGAGTGTTTACACCAAATGCACTTTAAATTTACACATTTTCCACATAATTTAATAACGTTTTAGGTAAATTTGTGACATAAAACTTATTTTCTCAGGTCATGGCATGTTTTTTAACCCAATATATGGACCAGTTAACAATTATTCCATTATTAAAATACTTAATAATAATAATTATCATCATTATTATATATTTATTTTATAATCATTTGAAGTATTATCAATTAGTTGTGATTAATTGATTAACTTGTGGCAGCCCTAGTGTAAATATTAAAAAAGTGTATTTACTGTATTTTTAAAATGTTTTGAAATTGCTATAAAACAATCAGAATCTTCATACTAACATTAATAAGTTGACTTGCCCCTCGTAATATGTTGTGACGTCATCTGAAACGCAGCTACATCTTTCGTTTCGGAGTAAAAATAACAGAGCATTCATATCGGCCTCTCATAACACATTTTAGTGCTCGATGGCTGTATGAATATATGAATATGAAATATATTGTATATTGTTTCTTCTGTGCGCCTTCTGAGCAGATGATGCAGGTGAATCATTGACGCTATAGGAGCCAAACAGTGACGCACGTCCACCCAGTCGAAGTAGAACCACACTTTCTCACTCCAGTGCAATAAAATAACATTTATTATGATGTAACAAAATAAATAATCTGTCAAATCTGCAACGTAAGAAACCGACAAGGTCACTGGAGGTCGCGAGAGGAAAGCAGCGGTTCTCATCACATGACTCCGAAGTCTGTGACTAAACAGACACATTATTTTGATTATATTTGTGTGGATCAATTCTATATTAGCAGAGGTGGACAGTACATTCACTCAAGAAGTGCACCATAGTTTTAGTCGTATGCTTGAGTTATATATTTGAAAGTGTGACACAACTCAAAAAGAAAAGTCAATCTTAAAGTATTGGACCTTTTGGGTTTCTGGCACTGCCCCTTCAAATATGATTTTATTTTTCTCATTTTTTTGTCTCTCTTAAGAACACAAGATGCATTATACCCGTGTTTGTCCTTCCAATCAAATGATAAATTAATTACTCTCACTTGGGTAACAGTTTTTCAAAATTAACAGTGTTTCAAAACTATTTATAAGGCATTAATAAGCACTAGTTATTTGTTTCTAAGCACTTTCAAGCATGTATCGCTTGATTATTGAAAATTATTTCAAAAGCAGCTTATTAATGCTCTTTCACACATTGTTTACATGGTTTATTATCACGCAGGTTTATTATATATGACTATTAACATTTATAAAGTGTTATAAGCCATCTACACATGTGAGCAACTGCCTTATAAGTGCATAAACAATTAACTAGTGCTTATTAATGCCCGATTAATACGTAAACCTTATTTCAAAGTGCTACTCTCTTAATTTGTATTCTTACTTGAGTACTATTATTTTGTATGTATCGGTAGTCTCGAGTACTTTTTTTGAGTAAATATATAGCCACCTCTGTATATCGACTGCTATTGTAGTTACAGTTTGGGAAAAAAGCACTTAAAACTTAAAACTAGAAGATCTCACACTTTTTTGGGGGGTTCTAATGAAAACTACTGCTTTTAAGTTGAGGTCCAAACTTAGAAGCTGCTCCATTGAAAAACAAGCAATAACACACACACATATAATACACATTTTACAATAGGTACAATTCCCGAACATGAGCAAATGCCATTAGTGGAAATGTGTGTTTTTTTTTTTTTAGCTAGTCTAGGTTTTTCTCCAAATGTTAGCGGCACAAAATCTACACTTCTGTATCCACAAAAAGCTCTATTTATTTTCAGTGTTTTGCAAAATGTACCACAGTGTCACATGTCCGCACGTTCTACCAGTGTCCACACATCCAACACATTTCTAACCTATCGCTGAAATATTCATTGGTCAAAAATGATCCAAATGTCCTTAACTATTGGACTGAGATGAACAGAGCTTCCTTTGAGAGCGTAAGAATGGGCCGAGGAAACAGGCAAAAAACCACAAAAACGGATGACACAAATTGTACCGACTGTCGAGGACTGGACTGAAATTTTTAAAAATGGAAGGAATCCTGACTTTGTTTAAAAACTGACACATTTGAAGGACGTTTTGGTCAAATGGGACTTTTACTTGAGACATAATGTGCCTTTTTTGTTGTAGTTCTTTTACTTTTTGAATTTGTTAACTGCTCTCTCTGGCCGTGCTCTGTTTTTTTGTGTGTTTCTCCGTTCTCTGTTTTATATTTAACAACTGGAAAAAAATATTCTTAAAAAAAGAAAAGATCAGTAAAGTGTAGTTTTCGTCATACTTAAACCCAACATAATCCTATAAATGGAACTTGACAGTGACACATTTGGTTCTGGATATAAAATTCCCGTTCATTTTCCAAAAAGACTTTAAAAAAAATCTCATATTAAGAATTTAAAGGCAAAATGGGTCAATTATAACAATAACACAATTATATTCAATAAAACAAATGTACTGAAAACGATGCGTCGTCCGTGACTTACTTTGCTGTTTCGTTAGTTTGATGTATATTTTAAAAGGTGCACTGAGTAACTATTGCGTTTCCTGGAATTTTCCACGGTATGGCATTAATCTGCTCTTTAATTCTTGCATTAAATGTTCAGTTGCAGGTTTTATAGCTCCACCGGAGACGTTACTCAGTGTGCCTTTAAATACAATCACGTGTTTTAAAATTGTGACTCACCTCTGTTTAATTGATGGACTTGCAAACTTTAAAACTCATAATATTTCTTTATTTCTTTCTAAAAAGTCTATGGAAAATTAAATAAACGTGTAGGCATTTTATATTTGGAAATTGACAATGTTGCGGCTGCTCCTTCTAAACTTATTTTACAAAGCGATACTGCCACCTACTGCGTCACTGAAGTCAAACAAGTCCAAGGAAAGTCATGGAACAAACTCTTCCTACATTTTACTACAATCTAGAAATGTCATAAGTTCAGATGGACGACGGGAGCGTGTTTAATTCTGAGGACAATTCCACGCGTTGGACAGAAATAACCAAACACGAATCCATGTGTGTTAAACCAATAAAGTTTAGTTTGGTTAGTTTGAATTGGCGGCATGTCCACGTGGAGCAGAGTTTATGAGGGTCCTTTTCATTTGGCTCGATGGTGTGACTCGTCTTTGGTGACACTGGGGCTTCTGCTTCTGCACATGGCCAGAGTTTGTCTGTGCGTGTCGTGTTCTGAGGACAAAAGACACAATTACACTCAAGACAATGGACAGATTGTGTGTTCACCAAATACTGTTACTTGGTTAATTACTTGAGTTACTGCTACTGGAGTAATATTTATTTAAGCGTGAAATAGCTTTTCTTATGCCTGGAATGTTTCACAGTAGCATTAAATGTATACAGCACATTTAATCAGGGCTGTTTTTATTACTATCAATTCCATGAGCAGGGGTCGCCTCTTCACAGATCTGATCTGTAATTTGCCCTGGTGGCGCCACCTACTTGTCTTTTATTGAGACCAGTTTAATGCCGTACTGTGAAACATTCCAGCCAAAGGAATAAACATAAACAGGGACAAACCCCTGACAAGAAAATGTATGTTTTAAAAACAAACAAAAGAAAACTCGATGAATCTGGAACTGACCTGTTTTTTGCCATTCTTATGAATGTTAGTGGCAAAGTGTGTGTTTCAAGCTTTTCTGGTTCTATAAAACACCTGTAATTAAGACGTTTACTGAACTCTTCCACGGCGGGGCTTTACTGGCTCCACAGGAAAAGCTACATAGTGCACTTTTAAAGTAAGGTGACTTGTACTGAGCATAGGCTCTATGCACGGGCTGTCATGCCCTCAGGCTGTGGATCAACACTGTATTTATTAAACTGACTTAATAAAATGACTGCTTAATTTTTGGGAAACAAATTTGGGAAACATATGAAAGGCTAAATATTCACATGTCACTTACAAAAATATAATATTGCCTCAATAACATCTGCCTCGTGAGAGTAAAATCTTTGCCTTTCCACGACTTTCAGGATGATCAGAAACTAGGACTGTTGCCATAGCGATGAACAATTTAAAACAAAATATTATATTTTTTGAATGGGAAAAAGTTGTCGAAATGTTACATAAAACAAGAAGCTTGCAAACGTTTGCAATTGACCCATTTTTAAACAAAGACTGTAAAACTCTTTCCCACCATTCACTCCAAGTCAACTTTAAAACACACAAACTCAGTTGTTTTCGAACTAAAGATTCAGGGAAGAGCTTCTCCCACGCTCATGAAGTCATCATGGTTCGACCAACGCCCCCACAAACACTCATCACTTACAATAGTTAGAAAACCTGTCTGTTTGACCCCGGAAAAGTTGTATTTATCTTTGAATTCATTGTTGTTTTTAGACGTTAAAATGCTGCAGTAACGATGAAGATAGTTTCAGATGGAGGACAGGGGCCATACAATCTACAACTTTTATTATCATCATTACTATTATTACAGATCGTGTTAATAATTTGTCATATTTTCTTGTGTTGTATCATCAGCGGCCAAAGTACAAGTAACAAATTGCAATTACTTAAGTACAATTACAGGACCCCAGTAGCACGTACTAAAATCTACTTAGGGAAATCTTATGACGCGCCTGTTTAAACATGTACTTTAAGAGTAAAAAGTAAAAGCATTCCCCACAGATTTTGAGAAATGTGGTGATTTTGATAAAGAATTGTCGTAATTTGTGGTCAGCTGTAGCAATTCAAATACATTTCCTGGTACTCATTTTTCTAGCTCAAAACCTTTACGCAGGACGTCCCAGGCATTAACTAAAAATAACTCCTCAAACATTCAAAAATGTAGTGGAGGAAATTACAGACCTGTTCTGTGTCAAATGTAGAGTAAAAAGTTAAAGTAAAAAGTATCTACGTAAAAATGACTAAAGTAAAGTAGACCTAAATATTTGTAGTACTATCATTTTACTGCTGTACTTTGTTACTTTCTGTCACTGACAACTATCAGGCCTTTGTGACTGAATCATGACCATCTTCTTTAGCTTTTTTTTAGAATAAAAATACCTGGTGCCATTTCTCTGCCCACTCCTGTCTTAATCTGGAGCTGTGTCGCTGTGACTCAGAACAACGCCCTGAAAATTAACTCCCACACATCGCCCTTCACACCCTCTCTCTCTCTCTCTCTCTCTCTCTCTCTCTCTCTCTCTTGCTGTGTGAGTCTGTTCATCGTCACTCTTGTCAGTCGCTCCTCTCTCTTTCCTCTACTTCTCTTCCCTCTTTCTCCCTTTCCTTTTCCTTGCAAACTCTGCCCCTCTTCTCTCGCCAATCTTTTCTGTTTTTTTCCTTTTCTCTTCCGTTGCTCTCTCCCCTCAACATTTCATCTCTCTGTTTCTCTCCCTCCCACCCTCCCACCCACCCAACCACGCACCCACCCACCCACTCATCTCTCATTTCTTTCTTTCTTTCTTTCTTTCTTTCTTTCTGTCTTAACACTAAAAACAGTTGCTGTAGGGCTGCATAAATTAAAATATCTAATTCCAGTTAGATTTGCTGGAATTTTGTTTAAAAGTTAGGTTTTTCTGTTCAAAGTGCGCATTGTAAAGAACTCAAGAGAGAATCTAACAGACTAATACAAGAATCACACTCATTTCAGGATGTTAGAGGTCTAAAAACTAAAGGGTCAGCAGTTTGTCCTCAGGACATTGTCTAAATAACTACAGTTTTTTTTTCCATATGATGATTGCCCCTGCTCTGTTATTCAATATAATGCATTAGTTTTATATATTTTCTGGGTGTTCAAAGTTCAAAGTTTGTGTCCTGTGTCTGTCCTGGGGCAGACTGGTGGAGGTGAGACTGCCAGTCTGTGCCATTGTCGGCACTCGCCAGATTCACAGTGTGGTTCACAGAGCCGATGAAGTCTTAGTTAACCGTTGTGTTTTAGTTAGATTTACAGTAGACTGTAGGTTCATGGGCGGAGCCGATGGACTGGACCAATGGACTGGAGCGATGAATGGACTGGAGCGATGGACTGGAGCGATGAATGGACTGGAGCGATGGACTGGAGCGATGAATGGACTGGAGCGATGGACTGGAGCGATGAATGGACTGGAGCGATGGACTGGAGCGATGAATGGACTGGAGCGATGAATGGACTGGAGCGATGGACTGGAGCGATGGACTGGAGCGATGAATGGACTGGAGCGATGGACTGGAGCGATGGACTGGAGCGATGGACTGGAGCGATGAATGGACTGGAGCGATGGACTGGAGCGATGGACTGGAGCGATGGACTGGAGCGATGGACTGGAGCGATGGACTGGAGCAATGGACTGGAGCGATGAATGGACTGGAGCGATGGACTGGAGCGATGGACTGGAGCGATGAATGGACTGGAGCGATGGACTGGAGCGATGGACTGGAGCGATGGACTGGAGCGATGGACTGGAGCGATGAATGGACTGGAGCGATGGACTGGAGCGATGGACTGGAGCGATGAATGGACTGGAGCGATGGACTGGAGCGATGGACTGGAGCGATGGACTGGAGCGATGGACTGGAGCGATGGACTGGAGCGATGAATGGACTGGAGCGATGGACTGGAGCGATGGACTGGAGCGATGGACTGGAGCGATGGACTGGAGCGATGGACTGGAGCGATGAATGGACTGGAGCGATGGACTGGAGCGATGGACTGGAGCGATGGACTGGAGCGATGGACTGGAGCGATGGACTGGAGCGATGGACTGGAGCGATGAATGGACTGGAGCGATGGACTGGAGCGATGGACTGGAGCGATGGACTGGAGCGATGGACTGGAGCGATGGACTGGAGCGATGGACTGGAGCGATGAATGGACTGGAGCGATGGACTGGAGCGATGGACTGGAGCGATGGACTGGAGCGATGAATGGACTGGAGCGATGGACTGGAGCGATGGACTGGAGCGATGAATGGACTGGAGCGATGGACTGGAGCGATGGACTGGAGCGATGAATGGACTGGAGCGATGGACTGGAGCGATGGACTGGAGCGATGGACTGGAGCGATGGACTGGAGCGATGAATGGACTGGAGCGATGGACTGGAGCGATGGACTGGAGCGATGAATGGACTGGAGCGATGGACTGGAGCGATGGACTGGAGCGATGGACTGGAGCGATGGACTGGAGCGATGGACTGGAGCGATGAATGGACTGGAGCGATGGACTGGAGCGATGGACTGGAGCAATGGACTGGAGCGATGGACTGGAGCGATGGACTGGAGCGATGAATGGACTGGAGCGATGGACTGGAGCGATGGACTGGAGCGATGGACTGGAGCGATGGACTGGAGCGATGGACTGGAGCGATGGACTGGAGCGATGGACTGGAGCGATGAATGGACTGGAGCGATGGACTGGAGCGATGGACTGGAGCGATGAATGGACTGGAGCGATGGACTGGAGCGATGGACTGGAGCGATGGACTGGAGCGATGGACTGGAGCGATGGACTGGAGCGATGAATGGACTGGAGCGATGGACTGGAGCGATGGACTGGAGCAATGGACTGGAGCGATGGACTGGAGCGATGGACTGGAGCGATGAATGGACTGGAGCGATGGACTGGAGCGATGGACTGGAGCGATGGACTGGAGCGATGGACTGGAGCGATGGACTGGAGCGATGGACTGGAGCGATGGACTGGAGCGATGGACTGGAGCGATGGACTGGAGCGATGGACTGGAGCGATGGACTGGAGCGATGGACTGGAGCGATGGACTGGAGCGATGGACTGGAGCGATGGACTGAATGGACGTTTTATTGACTCAAAATAAAAAGCTGACGACGGGAAAGTCCGCCGCATTAACGTTGAGTGTGAATTTGCACAGGTTTCTCACGCGCGGGGCTTCGAGGGTGCATCGTCGCAGGTTTTAGCGGAAAAGAATGTGTCAAACCCATTTTTCTGAAACTTTTTTCCCCATACATAAATATGTAATATGTAAGCTTGGTTTACATATTTGACCTCGGAGACTTTGACCAGCTCCACACCACGGCCTTTTTGGTCGACAAAGACTTAATTGCAGAAGCGCCACGCAAAGCACCTTGAACACGTCTTTCTCTCAACAGTAAGAGCGGTAAATATACAAATACAAGGAATCTTATACAACAAAACAAACAGTTAGGAATTTGTGCCATAAAAACTTGAACACTATGGGATTTCTCTCCTCTTCTCTCCTCTCTCTCCTCTCACTCTCTTCTCTCCTCTCTCTCTCCTCTCACTCTCTTCTCTCCTCTCTCTCCTCTCACTCTCTTCTCTCCTCTCTCTCACTCTCTCCTCTCCTCTCTCTCCTCTCACTCTCTTCTCTCCTCTCTCTCCTCTCACTCTCTTCTCTCCTCTCTCTCCTCTCACTCTCTTCTCTCCTCTCTCTCACTCTCTTCTCTCCTCTCTCTCCTCTCACCCTCTTCTCTCCTCTCTCTCACTATCTCCTCTCTCTCTCTCCTCTCACCCTCTTCTCTCCTCTCACCCTCTTCTCTCCTCTCTCTCCTCTCTCTCACTATCTCCTCTCTCTCTCTCCTCTCACCCTCTTCTCTCCTCTCTCTCCTCTCACCCTCTTCTCTCCTCTCTCTCCTCTCACTCTCTTCTCTCCTCTCTCTCTCTCTCTCTCTCTCCTCTCACTCTCTTCTCTCCTCTCTCTCCTCTCACTCTCTTCTCTCCTCTCTCTCACTATCTCCTCTCTCTCTCTCCTCTCACCCTCTTCTCTCCTCTCTCTCCTCTCATTCTCTTCTCTCCTCTCACTCTCTTCTCTCCTCTCTCTCCTCTCACTCTCTTCTCTCGCTCTCTCCTCTCCTCTCACTCTCTTCTCTCCTCTCTCTCCTCTCACTCTCTTCTCTCCTCTCCTCTCTCTCACTCTCTTCTCTCCTCTTCTCTCTCTCCTCGCTCTCCTCTCCTCTCACTCTCTTCTCTCCTCTCTCTCACTCTCTTCTCTCCTCTCTCTCACTCTCTTCTCTCCTCTCTCTCACTCTCTTCTCTCCTCTCTCTCTCCTCTCTCTCTCTCCTCTCACCCTCTTCTCTCCTCTCTCTCTCTCCTCTCACTCTCTTCTCTCCTCTCTCTCTCCTCTCTCTCTCTCTCTCCTCTCACCCTCTTCTCTCCTCTCTCTCCTCTCACTCTCTTCTCTCCTCTCCTCTCGCTCACTCTCTTCTCTCCTCTCTCTCTCTTCTCTCCTCTCACTCTCTTCTCTCCTCTCTCTCCTCTCACTCTCTTCTCTCCTCTCCTCTCTCTCTTCTCTCCTCTCTCTCTCTCCTCTCTCTCTCTCCTCTCTCTCTCTCCTCTCACCCTCTTCTCTCTCCTCGCTCTCCTCTCCTCTCACTCTCTCTCCTCTCCTCTCTCTCCTCTCACTCTCTTCTCTCTCTTCTCTCTCCTCTCACTCTCTTCTCTCCTCTCACTCTCTTCTCTCCTCTCACTCTCTCCTCTCTCTCCTCTCACTCTCTTCTCCCCTCTCTCTTCTCTCCTCTCACTCTCTTCTCTCTTCTCTCACTCTCTCCTCTCACTCTCTCCTCTCCTCTCTCCTCTCTCCTCTCACTCTCTCCTCTCCTCTCGCCTCTCCTCTCTCTCCTCTCACTTTCTCCTCTCACTCTCTCCTCTCCTCTCTCCTCTCACTCTCTCCTCTCCTCTCGCCTCTCCTCTCTCTCCTCTCACTTTCTCCTCTCACTCTCTCCTCTCCTCTCTCTCCTCTCACTTTCTCCTCTCACTCTCTCCTCTCCTCTCTCCTCTCACTCTCTCCTCTCCTCTCGCCTCTCCTCTCTCTCCTCTCACTTTCTCCTCTCACTCTCTCCTCTCCTCTCTCTCCTCTCACTCTCTTCTCTTGCTCTCTCTCCTCTGTGCCCACGCTAACGCTCGCTCGCCCGCCCGCCGCTCTGACGTCAAAGCCACAGTCACATGGAGGGGGCGCCGGAGCACACCACCCACGAAGCACTTCCTCTCCTCCCTCGCCCGTCGCCCACGCCTCGGCTTCCTCCTCCTGCCACAACCGCACTCGGGTCTTCCTTTACTCAAGCGCCGACTAAACGCTGGGTTTGAATTCACTCCGAGGAAACAGACGTTTAGCAAAAGTAAAAGTACAATTACTCGTGTTGCTTTTGTTCGGAGCTCAGACCGCTCTGCCCTCATTCGGTTTTCCTGCGCAGACGTTTAAGATCCTGCTGGTTTAGGGAACGGCCCTCTTTTATGTTAACATATTCTAAAACGTAGAAAACTAAATAAAACCAAGAATTTTTCTGGGCTCGTACTGACTTTCTGGGTTGTAATATAGTGAGACATATTGTTATTCCAGACACTTTCATGGTGAGTTTAAGGAATAGAATTGAAAAAATACATCTTGTTTTAGCTCATTTATCATCTACAACGTTTTGAGGTGTCATCCAACCTAACAACAATATGAATGCTACTAGTGGTACTACAAAATATGTCAATACATTTATTAATTTCGCTTTTTCGTATCCAACAAAATCTTAACTGAACAATTTGCAGTTTATTTGATGTGTTCTGCAGGAAAAGACACACAAATGTTCAAATCAAATAAAACATTTTCAATATTGTCAGCGTAAAGCTTTTGTTCTTGTAGACTTTCTCACATTTGCCCTTTAATTTAGCCTTTATCTTTATTTTATTTTAACCAAACAGTGAGAATTGAACTGTGAACTGTCCTGTTAGTGGGTCCACTGATCTTCTCTGTGTTTGTATTTGTCTGATCCTGATGCAGACACTCTGGTCTGAACCAAGTCTGAACTTAGACTAAAACCAGGACCCGGAGCAGTACAAAAACAAAAAAGGTCTACACCCAGGCAAAACCTGGAGAAAACTAGCACAAATCCTGGACAAAACCCAAACAAAACCCGGACAAATCCAGCACAAATCCTGTACAAGACCTGGACAAATCTCGGACAAAACCTGTACAAAAGTTGCACAATACCTGTACAAGACCTGGACAAAACCAGCACAAAACCTGGACAAAACCTGGACAAAACCTGCATAAAAAAGCACAAAAATAGCCAGGCCCTAATCAGATCTAATCCAGGATTAAATTGGGTCTAAATTGGAACTTGAATCAGATCTTAACCAGCACTATAAACTGGGTCCCAAGCAGGTCCTAACCAGGACTAAAGCAGTCCAAAACCATGACCATAACAGAACTAAATCGGACACTTTTTCTTCTCGTAACGTGTAACTCTTCTAGTGCAAAGTGTAATTTCACTCCACGCGTCTCAAACGGAGGCGGCGCGATCCTGACTCACTCCAGCTCGAAATGTGAACCATCAAACGTTCATTGTTGGAGTAAAGGTTAAAGAGGGATCACGGCACCGGGGATATGATCAACACAAAACACCAAGACGACGTCAATGAGTCACTGTCGACGAGCCGCTATTTATTCTCAGAAAATGAACAGCAAAAAACACAAAGCTGTACGTTCAGAATGTTTATGTCTGTCTGTGGTTCATCTGTTCAAATGTGCACGTAAATAGTAATAAACCTTTTTAGAGTGAGCTGTCCCGGGACTAAAGGATGAAAATGAGCCTTAGAAGTGTTCATTAAAAATAAATAAACAGAAAAATAGATGGATAAAATGATAAATAAATAATTAATAAATAGAAATAATAAATAAATGGACTAAGAGATGAAAATGAGCCTCAGAAATGTTCATAAAAAAATAAAAAGATAAATGGATTGATAAATAATAAATAAATAAATAAATAGAAAAACATAAATTAATAAATACATTTAAAAAAAGTAAAATATAAGGGCAATACATCAAATTTTGAAGAATATTGTGAAGGTTGTTTTGAAGAAATGCTAAATTTGAATATCGAGTATCTTTTGTAGAAATAAAAAAAATCTACAAAAAGAGCTGATTAATCATTATTATACATGTTTTTTGTTTATTTTAAGTTTTTATGTTTATTATACATGTTTTTAAGTTTATTATACATGTTTTTAAGTTTATTGTAAATGTTTTTATTGTACATATTTTTAAGTTTATTGCAAATGTTTTTATTGTACATGTTTTTAAGTTTATTGTAAATGTTTTTAAGTGTATTATACATGTTTTTAAGTGTATTGTAAATGTTTTTATTGTACATGTTTTTAAGTTTATTGTAAATGTTTTTATTGTACATGTTTTTATGTTTATTGCCTTCAGACCTTTGCGTTTTGCGCATCACCCACAGCTGAACTGAACTTTCAAAAGAACTTGAAACAAGGGGCCTTTTAAATTATTATTAGGTTAATAAATAAATAAATAGATACCGTATTTTCTGGACTATAAGTCGCACCGGAGTATAAATTGCACCAGCCAAAAAATGCATATTAGAGAAGAAAAAAACATATTTAAGTTGCTCTGGAGTATGAAATGCGGTTGCAAGTGAGAAAATAACAAATAATATCACATATAAGTCGTAAGTATAAGTATATAAGTATAAATATAAGTATAAGTCGCACCCCGGCCAAAACTATGAAAATAGGTGCGACTTATAGTCCAGAAAATACGAAAGACATTTTACTAATAACTAATGTTTTTTTTCTGAACATATGTGATTTCACCTGTGGCGTGGTTTCCCTCTGGCCCCGGGCTGATCTTGGCGGCTCGGTCATGTGACACCATCCTGGCCAACCGCAGCCCTTCGTCCATCAGAGTCTGCTGCATCAGGTGGCGATTCCAGCTCGCGGGATTGGACGAGTCGTTGTGCGGGCGGGGCGAGGGCGACTTGTTGCACTGCGAGCCGACGTCTGAACAAGAGAAGCGTGTTTGAGCGAGGCTGAAGTCCGGCGCCCCCCGATGGCCCTTTGCTACCGCGACAGCGCGTTCACATTGACAACCCGGCGCCGCAAACGAGCGCTCGCGTTCATTTACCGTGCGAGACGCTGTCCAGACTCTCGGCTGAGCTGTCGTCGTCGTTCCGCTGGCTCAGATTCTCCGGACCTTCAACTCCCAAAAGAGACAAGTTTTCAGGCACCAAAATCTGAAACATGTCACAAATTCAGAGCTGACAATTTGTTTCCCAAAAGCAGACGCAAATTTATGACATTGTTGCACGGTTATGACTGAGGAGGAGTGTGGGAACTCACTTCGTGTCTCGGTCTCTTCAAGGGCAGCATGTGATTCTCCTCTGTATTTGTCCTGTAACACAGTCAACATCTTTTATTTTTACGGCTTTAAAGGAGTTTTTGTTCATTTATTGGACTTTTAATATTCTGCGCTGACTTTTGGTAACTATTGAAGACTAGTTTTGATAGATTATATGCTGCTAAAACAAATCCTCTTGCCCTATTGTAGCATTAAATCTTGAATTACTGTATTTTCCGGACATCATAGTTTGGCCGGGGTGCGACTTATACTCCGGAGCGACTTATATGTGATATTTTCAACTTGTTATTTTCACACTGGCAACCACAAGAGGGCGCTCTAGGCTCAAAGCGACACAGAAGAAGAATCGACACTTCCTCTACCTCTGGACTTTGTGGAGTTGTTTAGAAGTGACACAGAGGAAGAATAATTCAATGGATTTAGTGATTTGGGGTAAAACTGATGCTTTGGTAAACTTGTTAGCATGTTCTTTATGCTATAGTTATCTGAATAACTCTTAATATGTTATGTTAACATACCAGACACTTACGACAGGTCGTTGTTTATGCGTCATGTAGCTGAAGGTGTTACGTTAGCATATGTACACTTATTCACCATGTTCTCAAATCTGTTATTATTTCAAGAAGAAATGTCTGTTCTTGCTCCATTTCGACATATATATATGGGTTTTTCTTCTCTATTATTAATTTGGCTGCGACTTATACACCAGACCAACTTATAGTCCGGAAAATATAACTAAAACTGAGAGAAAGCTACATATAATCCACATAACAGACACATTAATGTCATAATCCAGCAGTTTTTGAGTGATTAGTTCCGTTGTTACCTGGCGTGCTTGAGCGTCGAGGTGTAGGCGCACTTCCGGGCCACTTGTCGAGCCAAAGAGAACAGCTCCACACGTCGGAGGAGCAGAGCGTTGTCCCGGATGCAGAACTGCGCCGCGGCCTCGTTTATGATCAGCTGAGTGACAAAACAAAAACACGCGTGAAGTAGATTCAACTTTGTGTGTTTTTCTTAATAAATGTTCCAAACAAGTGTCCTATTACCCCATTCCTGACTGCAAGAATAAAGACAAAAGTTAATTCAAGCACATAAATAAGGACTAGTACTTTTTTAAAAATCTTTTTCTTTAAAACATGTTTCATAAGACGTATTGACTGGCCTATGTTTTGGTCCCATTAAAAGCACTTAAATGAAGACACTACTACTACTACTACTACTACTACTACTACTACTACTACTACTACTACTACTACTACTACTACTATTACAACTACTATTACTACTACTACTATTACAACTACTATTACTACTACTACTACTACTACTACTACTACTACTACTACTACTACTACTACTACTATTACAACTACTATTACTACTACTACTATTACAACTACTATTACTACTACTACTACTACTACTACTACTACTACTACTACTACTACTACTACAACTACTACAACTACTACCACTACTACTACTACTACTACTACTATTACAACTACTATTACTACTACAACTACTATTACTACTACTACAACTACTACTGCTACTACTACTACAACTACTATTACTACTACTACTACTACTACTACTACTACTATTACTACTACTACTACTACTACTACTACAACTACTACTACTACTTCTACAACTACTATTACTACTAATACTACTACTGCTACTACTACTACTACTACTACTACTACTACTACAACTACTATTACTACTACTACTACTACTACTACTACTACTACTAATGTATATAACTAATGTATACATGCTTTAATATAAAAATCACACGGTACTATAATATCACAATATTTTACAGTATAATATTTACTGCAATATTTATATATATGATTCTATTTCTTTTAAAAATGTAGTGACGAGGCTTTGGTTCGAGTCATTACTTGGGATGTGACGATATCACATTTTAGTGTTGCTGTTATTGTAGGAACGATTATTCACGATTACTGAGGACAAACAGCAGTGAAAACTTTCATTTTGTTTCATTCCCGTTGTCTGACTAATATCACTGTGTCCGGCTTTACAACATCCAACTTTCTGAAAGACAAAAAGTCAGCCAGATAAAAAGATACTTAGATTGAATTAAAAATACCTAATTTTGCTTTTAAATTTGTCACAATTATAATGTTTTGGTTGGTGATTACATATCTATATATTATCAATAAAGTACACCTCAAACTTTATCTTGCGACCTGAATAATCACAATTATCAATGAACTGAATAATCTTGACGTTCTTATAGTCATGACTGTCATATTCCAAAGAATTAAGATATATTATTTCTGTGTCTGCTCTGAAATGGTGCAAAGGATCATGGTCTATGTTGTTCTCTCTCTTGATTTTAGCTGTTGCTGCAAAAAAAAAAATTCAATTCAAACAGCCCGGATATTATTGAGAGATACTACAGTGTGATATCCCGATATTTACTATTACTGTTACTACTACTACAACAGAACAAACTTCTACCGCTGGTATTGCCACTACTGCTACTATTGCTTCTACTGTTACTGCAATAAGTAACTAATTGTAGTACTGCTATAAAACCTTCTCTACTGTTGCTGTTTTTAATACTACCATTGTTACTACTTTACTGCTACTGTTACTGCTGTTACTACTTTAACTACAGTAACTACAACTTCACAAATGAATGCAACTCCTCCTCAAACATGAAGTCTATGATCTAAAAGAGTACTTCAAACTTACTAGTGTTCAGTTGTGATACTAAGGACTACACTGCGAAGCACCAAAGATGTTATTTTTTAGACATTTTCAACACAAAATGATAGTACTTTTATCTTTTATACTTTTTGTCTTATGTTAGTTCTGATAAAATTCACAATCATTCTAAAAACAGTTCACAAAAGGTCGTCTTGATAAAGTTGTTTTGTTGTCAGTACTCGCTCAAAAGAAATTATACTAGTT
This sequence comes from Eucyclogobius newberryi, assembly GCF_026437365.1. Classification (NCBI taxonomy): domain Eukaryota; kingdom Metazoa; phylum Chordata; class Actinopteri; order Gobiiformes; family Gobiidae; genus Eucyclogobius; species Eucyclogobius newberryi. Next base: position 27,741,677 of record NW_027315823.1, on the reverse strand, counting down.
TTAGTATTGATTAGCTATGATTAGACTATCGATTCGATTTTCCATACTTTTGACAACCTTAATGCACACAAATGTCTTTCACTTGTTGCATATCATTAAATGTTGTTACCTCGTGATGCGTGAGCTGTTTGCCCTCCCTCCTTTTGGAATCAAACCGCCCGTAGATTAAACTGTACTTCCTTATCTCCTCCTCTTTGTTTACGTCTTCAGCCCCCATTTTGAAAATATGTCCAACTATCTTCGCCATCTTCTTGTTCATCCTCAGCAGCGTTTTCACCTCGGCGGGATCCGATCGGGCTATGGTCCTCAACAGTCTGTCCACACTCTCCATCACCGCTTTGGTCGTGTCCGGGTCCAGTTGCCCCCCGGACCAGGCCGACAGCGCCGAGGAGGAGCCGGGCGAGGCGGAGGGGCCGGGCGGGCAGGCGGAGGGTAGGGGCGGGCTGGGGGCGTCCTCGTCGGGGCCGGAGGGGTAGCTGCCGGCGTCCTGGTCAGGGCACAGCCAGTGGGGGTCCATGGGGGAGAGCTTGTCCCGGTAGTGCGTGTCCGGAGGCTGCGGAGAGGGCTGCGAGCAGGGGCTTCTGGGGCTGCCGCTGCGCATGGGCGTCAGGCAGGCTCTGTCCTCTCTGGAACACGAGAAAGACATGTGTTTGTTTTGCTGTGACAATCGGTCACCGGGAGAGTCTGATGTTTGCTTTTTAAACCATCACATCACTTACATAATGTAAGTACTTTTTTATTGATCTTGAGTCTTGATACCAATGTTTATCACAGTGATAATAAAAGATGTCACTTTTCTAGAGTCAAAGTTTTAGACAACCGACTGACATTTCAATAACAGTTACTTTATTAAACACTGGGGTCTTAAACTAGTTCTGACAAAGCTCAGTGTAAAACGGTTCACAAAAGATCCAATTGTGTCTTGTCTTGTGATTTTTTCAATTGATATTTGAAATGAGTTTTGCTATCGATTATAGTAGTATCTGATTTTCGATACTTTAGACAACTCGATGGGACTGTGGACTTCATGCGGGGCTGGTTACCATGTGACCAAGTGCCCTGTTTGAGATATGTTTAACGCCATAACGTGGGATGGAACACCCCATGCCAAGCAATAACATCTCCATAGAGAAAAACAGGGATTCCCCACCAGAACAGTTACATATTGCACTTTTATTATGTAAACGTTGATTTTACATTTAAGGTACAGTTCAAGTGCTGCTGGAGCAAACAGAGCACAAACTCTCTCTGAACCAGGAGCTTAGACTTTAGGTAGATATTACTGTCATTCAAGGTAAACATTTAGAACACACACTCATAGAAAAAACGCTTGATGCCTCTCACTCAGCAAAATGCAAAGAGCCGCTGTGTTTAATCACAGTTCTGGGGTCTCAGGGCCAAAGACGCTCTGTTCTGCTCTTTACGCCGCTGTACCTCCTCCCTTCACCAGGATCTGGACGCACCTTTCACACGGAGACCCCGGCTGCCCGTTGCTCAGGCCCTTGCCCGCTCTGGTCCCCGTGCCGTCCACCTTGAACATGGGCAGCAGAGGCACGGAGGACACGGGCTGGCTGAACACGGCGGGGTTGGCGGCCCAGTCCCTCAGCGCCTTCTGCAGACGCCGCACGTGCAGGGGCTTCGTGGCCATTCCCACCAGAGCCATGATCTCCAGAAACTCCTCCTCGGCAGCCTCGCACAGCTGCTGCACGTCGTCGCCGCCCTGCTGGATGAACGTGTCGTAGTAGGAGAGCAGATTGGCCCGCTGCAGCACGCGGTACAGCTGCAGCTCGCCCAGGGTCCGCGGGAGAGTCATGGCACTGCGGAGAAGTGGGGGAAATTGTGTCAGGCTCTAGAATCTCTGCATCTGTTTCTTCACACCGGACTCTTTAATGCAAAAGGACATCAGATGCAATTGCGGTTAGTCAAGATTAATTGGTTTATTAACTGTTGGGGTTATTTAGGTCACAATTAGTGCTGCAGTAGACAGAAGATAATTATGGTTGAATAAAAACATGCTCTGTGCTTTGATTAACTGTAGAATGGAGCTGAGTAGTATTTATATTTCTAAGTATTTCTATAATTTGAGCATGTATCTGTAAGAGCTCTGACAAGACCGTCAAATTATGACTAATAAAGACACCACTGACTGATTAATCGACTAAACAACTAAAGGTCTAGTCACAATATAATCACCAAACGATTATTATTATTATTATTTATTCACTTTATAGTTCAAAAATGCAAACCTAAATGTGAAGTGTCTTTTTCTGGATGTTTATGTCACATTAACGAAAATCATATTTAGGAATAACATTAGCCAACTGTGATGAAAAAATAAATAAATATGGATTTCACTGTTGTTATGCTATGAATAATATTGAATAATTGTTAGATTTACCTTGATTGAACGACTCAATTATAATATAACATTATAATTTCATATTGCGACATTTAAATGCCCCATTATCCATACAATTGACACTATTTATGTTTGCAAAAAGTGTCATTTCAGATCAAATTTTGTCAATTCAAAGTGTTAATTTTTGTGCATAAACCTGAGTTCCGGTTGATTAGAAGACGTTGGTGAAACCTTTGCTGAAATACGGCTGTTCAATCCCGACTCTCGACAGTTTAAATGTGCTTAAACGTGTCCATCTACCATTTTACCTTGCAGAACTCTTTTGAGCTGCCTGTTTCTCTTTATCTATAATTACAGCGAAATTATAACGTTCGGCCTTGGGTGACCCACGCAAAGATCTCCCACAACTTTGGAGTCCCCACCCACAGCTTGGTAATTACAAATGACTAAAGGTTCAGCAGCTGCCCATTCAGATGTAGGCCGGATTTATGTATAGATCTGTCACAAATCACAATAAGTACTATATTCACTCCAATCGTTCAGTATCGTTCAATGCATTTTAGCTGGAACAGTATGTTTTGGAATTCAATATTTATTGTTTTTTTGTTGCAATAGTGGAGAAAATGTTCTTTCTTGGTAATATAATAAGATTTGAGCTGTAGAGTATCAAATAAGGGATTTCTATGACTATTTATAGATGATAAATATGTACTTAAGTAATTAATTCTGCTATTTATTTATTTAAACACAATAGCATACATCTTGAAAAAAGGTTTGCTGGAATTACTTTTAGGGTTTTAGGCTTTAGGGTTATTATCTCAGAGGCAAAATGTAGTTTCAGCAGTTTTGTGATATTTTTATACTATACTTTTTTGTTATAATAGAAATCTTGAACAAACTCCAGTTGATGAAACGCTACTCAGTGTGATTCTAACACTCGCAAATTACTGAACTGACCAAAGCCAAAAATAGACTTTCCATGCCACATTGCAATGCCTTGAAATCACACACAAAACCAGCTTAAGCTTTCAGGGGTGAATTCAAGTCTGTGCATTTGCTCTTTGAATAATATACTCAACATTTGCTTACTTAATCTTGTATTTTGATTAATTCCTGCATGTAAGTTTAGTCCTGTTTTGTCTTGCAACTGAGGCTCGCGCGCTCAGAAGATTCCGTTTTCACCTACCCCCCCCGCCCACATCCCCTCGACTTGGTGTGATCATTTTAAAATTCCGACCCCGAATGATACATGCCAATTTCAACAAGGTAACTTAAAAAACAACAACAACAACAACAACAACAACATTTAAACAACAATCCGCTGATGAAACGTCACTGTCAAATTGTCCGTTTTGCAGTTTTGCACAGGAAGTCCATGAAGTTGTTTCTATTTCTCAACCGTTTTAGAGCAATACTGCGTTTTACAATGAACAAAATGTAAAATGATGACGAATAATGCTGTTCAAGACTAAGCGGAACACATAATAAAAACACATAATATGTCTCCTTTAAACTTTACCGTTAGAGGCCAAACTCCATCTACAGATGTGTGTGCACTTTGGACCTGTGACAACAAACGACCACCGCCTTAAACAATAATGCATATGCTCTACATCGCGAAAAAGAAAGAAGAAACATAAATGCCCACGACAGCAGCAGCAGCAGCAGCAGCAGCAGCAGCAGCGCTCACCTTCTCGCGACGTGATTACGCAGATCGGGAGTCCCCCAACGGCCGACGACACCGCGCGCCCCTACGATGTTCTTCTGACGCGCGCGCAGGATGGACAGAAATAGTTCTCTTTGGCTTTTTTTTTTTTCACTCCAAACGCGCCGACGACACGAGCGCGGCCATCGAACACAAGAAAACAACAAACGCGAGCGTAGACTCCGAGCTTGTTGAATAACCTTGCGGGTTTGTTTTGTGTTTTGCCCACAGCGTCCTCGAGCTCAGGCTGGCGCGGAGTGAATCCGTCTGCATCACAGTCACTGGCAGAAATCCTCCGCGGGCGCACCGTATTGGTTGCTTGGCTGCCTTTTCGCCGCGCGTGTGGGCTGGAGAATGGCGGGGGCGGGCGGACTGCAGCAGCACGCCATCTGACCGAAAAAGAGCCTTCCTCTCCCGGTGGAGAGACGTGGGCGGTGGGCGTGGGGGGGGATGAAATTAACCGCCTGCTGCATCTCTCAAGAAGACTCTGCTCTGACGCTCCGACTTCGTCTTCTGCTGCTCCCATAGTTCACTTCAAACTAGTGTGCATTGAATAGACCTATAACCTATTTATAGATCTGTTATTATAGCCTGTAGTCGGTGCAGTGTTGTCAACATTAACTGCGTAAAACATGTTAAAACTATTATCTATGAGGATACAGTTTATGCCCTAAATGAGGTATTGTTTTTGTTATTTCTACATAAAAAGGCAAAGGCGTTGTTTTTGTCTATGATTATGGGAAACTGTATATGCGAATATTATATTAAATAGTAATCCTAATATAGACAGTGGGTAAAGTAACCAAAAATAGTATTCAAAGAAGAGTAAAGTGACTTATTAATAATAATATTACTCAAGTATAAATAGTGGTGCAAGAAACTACCCAAGTAAGAGTAAAAAAAAGTATTTTGGGGAAACTTACTATATATTATTTGTAAGAGTGACTTTATGTAATTGAAAGAACAAAAAATGCATTGTAGAAAAAGGTTCAGTTGCAGTTGTAGTTATAGTTATGAGGGATTACACCGACATTAAATAATGCACAAAATCTGATATTTTCAAAGAAACACAAACATTTAGAGAACTAAATCATATCGGAAAGAACGGTGCAAGAAACACAAATGTTCAAATCATTTCAAATATACTAGTAAAATTATTGTGCCAAATGTTACTCCAAGAAGTATATTTTCTTGAAAAAGTTACTCACGTAAATTAAAGGTGGTATGGACGATTTTTCGGCGATTTGAGAACGCAGGCGGAAGTGCGCATGCGCCCTCCCCCGTGCGGACTGATACAACACACACGTGCGTTTGTTTATTAGCACGACGGATCACATCGCATCTCTCGTCTCCCGTAGATTTCTGTCCATTTCTGCGTCAGCTCGAAATGTCTTTCTCCGTCTTCATTTTGCCCCGTACACTGAGGGAACTATATTATGATAGATCCATGCGCTTAGGCACGCGGAAACGTGGGGACGAACCTGACGCGGCTGCAGGTGAGCGGTAGGTGCGTTTTATGATTGATACGTGGTGATTTATCCACGCCACGAGTAAATATGATAAAAAAAATTGCTGAAAAAAAACGTCCATACCACCTTTAACTGAGTAAATCTGACGGAGTTAATGTAACTGGGGAAATGTACTGCCCGCCTCTGAATAGTGTGCAATATAGTGCAAATGGCAAAAATACATGCAGTTACAGTAATTATTATTTTAACAATAGCCTGAAAACAAAAGCAAGATTTGACTAAAACAACAACAGCGGGGCATAAACATGAATTATAATGGTAAAAGTAAATATGAACACTTAGACTTGGTCAAACTTTATTGATCCAAAAGTGGAATTACTTGGACACAGTAAATCACACATTTCAATTGAATATCAAAGAGCAAAAAAATTAGGGTTGTAAAAGTCCAAATAATTCAAGTTGAAAAAATAGCAATCGAATATGATTTATAGAATCTAAATTCACACACCTAAGTTTGCACTGACTGAAGAGTCAAATTACTTGCCTAAGGACACAACAGCAGTGTTGAGAAACTTTAAGTTAGATATAGGCCTAAACTGAATGTTTCCATTGATGAAACAGATACTAATTTAGAAAGTTCACAGTATTGTTGCATTAATTCCATACAACGTTTGCTTTAACCTTGGGCATAAGGTCTTACTTACTTACTTACTTACTCACATTAGACTGGCTTGTACAGGCAAATACAAATCAGATTACTACAGTTTTCAATTCAATTGTTATGATAATGATTGTGATATTTTGAGCTAATATAACCACAGGCGTCTGCACTGTTTTAGTCCCTCACTTACCCTGACCATAAATGTACTATAGTTTGCGTGTCTTTTGTTTTTACAAATTCAATCCAGACCCATTGTATACAAATAATAGAAATTTTACACTAAATTACCGAATGCAGGTCATATTATTGCTATTTAGAGTTTTGTAAGTCGTCCTTCTTAAAAAAAGCCTCGAGCACAAATAAACAAATGGTGAGGAACATGGCCTTTCAAAAGTCTGTATCTGTGATGTGCATTTATCATAGAGAACATGTTTGTTTGTTTGTTTGTTTGTTTGTTTGTTTTTTAATCCCAGGGCTCAGAATTGTTTTGCTACACACCTGATTGAAAGAACATAATCATCTGTAAAGAGAAAAGACACATCTAGTTTTTGAGGGGAGAAGCATCAAGTCATCTGAAGTCCCATGGCCTTCAAGTCTAAGTCGAGTCCCAAGTCTTAGTCCCTTTTCTCAAGTCAAGTCTCAAGTCTGACTCGCACACTTCTGCTAGTAGGCCTATAACTGCCTCCAAAGTGGACTACATCAAAAATTGCGACTACATTTGAAATATAATTATTTAGATTTTTATTTGAATGTAGTAAAACAAGAAAATACTTTTTTCCTAGTATTTTCAACATCATGCTGAAATCTAATACCTAAGAATATTGATATTAATTTATCAGGCTCACACTATGCAAACAATTGTCTGTTGTTGTGATACCCGAAAGGCCCAGGCGGTGGCGCTAGTGCTTGTCACGTCTTTATGAAACACAAAATCTTCACCGTAGAAGCTGAGCCTGGGCGGAAGTAACAGAAGTGGCTAAAATAAACAACACGAACTAGCGCACAAATGCATTAAAAGGTACACGATTATTTGCATTGTTTAGTGTGCAAATGAAATATAACGGGCATTCTTGTTGTGTGCGTTAGCTGTGCTGTGAATGCTTCAGCTTTACACGTCAAACATCACAGAAATGCGTCTATTTTAGCTCGACCCTGCTCAATGCTAACTTAGCTTCATGGTTAGCAACTTGTTTGGAAAATGAGCAAAAATAGCATCAACTTGGCTGTTTTTTGTTGTTACACTCCCAGCATTATAATCCTCTACATGTGTGTCGCTTTACGTGTTAATCTGATGTATTTTGATGTAGTTTAAACGATGGTAATCCAGGAGAAGCATGCTAAATTTAGACCATAGTGAAATCATTCTTGGCAGTGCAGCTCAAGGCTTACAGTCAGTGAGAGGCTGAGAGAGTTTAAACATTAGCTATTCAAATATCATCTTTGGATTTGTTTAGTGAAATGATCGTAGCTGTCTGTTGGATTGTGACTGAGCTGGGTGTGCACGGAAAGTTCTAGAAGTGGCGTTTTTATTTGTACTTTCTTCATGATTAGAATAGAAATGACTGGACGTGGTCATTGCTGCTGCTGCTGGACCTTTAGTGCTTGACCTTTACTCGTAAAAAGGTGTTATTTTCAACACTTTCGACAAGAGTCAGATCAAAGATACTAAAAGGGAAGTTTTATTCTTAACAAGTGTCATCGCGTTTTCAGTCATCTTAAAACTGCATCCTGCATGGGCTCTGATTGTCTTATGAACAAACCAATTTAATCTATTTTCTTTTTTTATTGATGAGATTCATATTTGTTCAACTTCTTTTATGATGTCTGTGTTGCTGGAAAAGTTGTAGAAGCTTTATACATTTACACAGTTAGAAGATGGAACTGCTCCTTTACTTTCAGCGCGGTAAAACAAGCACTTTCGTTTCACCACAAATATATTCCGTTTAAACACAGTAAACTGGCAGCAGTATATGTAACTCTAATGTACTTTGAAGTAGTTGTAAATCTAATGTACTTTACTTTAATGTACTTTGCAGTAGTTGTGACTCTAATGTACTTTGCAGTAGTTGTAACTAATGTACTTTACTCTAATGTACTTTGCAGTAGTTGTGACTCTAATGTACTTTGCAGTAGTTGTAACTAATGTACTTTACTCTAATGTACTTTGCAGTAGTTGTAACGCTAATGTACTTTGCAGTAGTTGTGACTCTAATGTACTTTGCAGTAGTTGTAACTAATGTACTTTACTCTAATGTACTTTGCAGTAGTTGTAACGCTAATGTACTTTGCAGTAGTTGTGACTCTAATGTACTTTGCAGTAGTTGTAACTCTAATGTACTTTGCAGTAGTTGTAACTAATGTACTTTACTCTAATGTACTTTGCAGTAGTTGTAACTCTAATGTACTTTGCAGTAGTTGTAACTCTAATGTACTTTGCAGCAGTTGTAACTTGAATGTACTTTGCAGTAGTTGTAACTTGAATGTACTTTGCAGTAGTTGTAACTTGAATGTACTTTGCAGCAGTTGTAACTTGAATGTACTTTGCAGCAGTTGTAACTTGAATGTACTTTGCAGTAGTTGTAACTCTAATGTACTTTGCAGTAGTTGTAACTCTAATGTACTTTGCAGCAGTTGTAACTCTAATGTACTTTGCAGCAGTTGTAACTCTAATGTACTTTGCAGTAGTTGTAACTCTAATGTACTTTGCAGCAGTTGTAACTTGAATGTACTTTGCAGCAGTTGTAACTTGAATGTACTTTGCAGCAGTTGTAACTTGAATGTACTTTGCAGTAGTTGTAACTCTAATGTACTTTGCAGCAGTTGTAACTTGAATGTACTTTGCAGTAGTTGTAACTCTAATGTACTTTGCAGTAGTTGTAACTCTAATGTACTTTGCAGCAGTTGTAACTTGAATGTACTTTGCAGCAGTTGTAACTTGAATGTACTTTGCAGCAGTTGTAACTCTAATGTACTTTGCAGCAGTTGTAATAATGTACTTTGCAGTAGTTGTAACTCTAATGTACTTTGCAGCAGTTGTAACTTGAATGTACTTTGCAGCAGTTGTAACTTGAATGTACTTTGCAGCAGTTGTAACTTGAATGTACTTTGCAGCAGTTGTAACTTGAATGTACTTTGCAGCAGTTGTAACTTGAATGTACTTTGCAGTAGTTGTAACTCTAATATACTTTGCAGTAGTTGTAACTCTAATGTACTTTGCAGCAGTTGTAACTCGAATGTACTTTGCAGCAGTTGTAACTTGAATGTACTTTGCAGCAGTTGTAACTTGAATGTACTTTGCAGCAGTTGTAACTCTAATGTACTTTGCAGTAGTTGTAACTCTAATGTACTTTGCAGCAGTTGTAACTTGAATGTACTTTGCAGTAGTTGTAACTCTAATGTACTTTGCAGTAGTTGTAACTCTAATGTACTTTGCAGCAGTTGTAACTTGAATGTACTTTGCAGCAGTTGTAACTTGAATGTACTTTGCAGTAGTTGTAACTCTAATGTACTTTGCAGCAGTTGTAACTCTAATGTACTTTGCAGTAGTTGTAACTCTAATGTACTTTGCAGTAGTTGTAACTCTAATGTACTTTGCAGTAGTTGTAACTCTAATGTACTTGTCATTACAACTATTTATATCTACTTTCAGATGACATTGTTTAGGTAGTGGATTACTTCAGCACTTTGTACTTTATATTGTGTACTTGAACTTTATTAACTGATCTACTAATATATTAATTTTACAGACATTTCATATTTGTCTGATAATTAAACCTCAACTAATAATTGGATTGACATAATATTGTCTAAATATCGTTATCGGGATGCTCCAAACAAATATACATAGATATACATTTTTGTCAATATCTCTCACCTCTCAAGTGCAGATGAGTCGTAATTTAATTGAAATCAAGATTTGGTTCCAAGAAAATAATGATATAATTCTTTTGGCATATTGCCCAAGTATTGATGCTAAAAAAAACACATCAATAGGATAGAAATGGACCTTTCCTGAATAATTTTAGAATGTTTTGTATCTATATCAGAATTAGTATAAGACCACATGGCAGTTAACATACTTTTTTATGATCATTGGGATTTACCAGTATTTACCTGTTTCCTCCCGAGTGTTTTTGTTTCATTTAAACTTTGCTTGGTCAACACAGAATTTGCTGCATTTACCTTTTTTAATGTGCACTGGTTAAAACATTTAAAATATGAAACTCACTACTACCGTTTTATATAGCATGGCTTTGATTTTCTTTTTTTGTTTTTCAGGTAAAGAACATAATGTGACTCCGCCCGCTCTGGACTCCTGGAGACCGCTGCTGAGATGGTGGTGAACTTGGGGGTGGAAGCCAGTGGCCCCAGCGTTACATCGTCTGAAATGTCTGGCATGAACACTGTACGGACGAAAATGACGTCAGCAAAGCAAGACTGAGGCGTAACCTTTCGAATAAGCTGTTCAAAGATGGCGGCAGACGGCGACGAGAAGGAGCTGGATGGGCTGGCGGAGCGCGAGGAGACCCCTTGTGGTAGCAACTGGGACGCGTCGGTGGATCAAAGCGTGGAGAAAGAAAACGACGATGAAGACGTTTCGCAGGACAACCCAACTCCGTCCAGCCCCCACGACTCTGGCATCGGCGAATCCGCCTTTTACGAGCCCAGAGACGACGGCGAGGAAGTCACGGAGGAGCTTTCGGACGACCTGGACCACGACGGCGAGAATATGCAGGATGAAGACGATCAGCGGGAGATGAACGGGGAGGGCGATTGGAGGAACGCGGGTCGGAAAGGCAGGGTGAGGAGCAGCGGCTCAATTTCAGAGTCCGTCCCCAAAGGCGGCGGCGGCCTGCCCAGACACAAACAAGCCCGGCGACGCAACCACCACCATCACCAACAAAGCCGCGGGCGACGGAGGACCGGCAACCAACTGTTCTCCTCGTTTAAAGAACTGCTCTCGGAATCCGTGAGCTCGTGGTTCATCTCCTGTGTCCACATGATGATCGAGATTATCGTGACTTTGACTCATAACTGCGGCGTTGGCGTGGAAGCCGGGGGAGTAATATTGTACAAACTTGGACAAAGACTTGTTCTTAAAATCTCGGATGTGCCCGGGTTGAGAGCGGACGCGACGCGACTATTGAACTGGACTAAAAGCAACGCGACGAACCTTAAAGATAAACTAGTTATGTTCGGAAAATTCACAATGTCTTCTGCCTTATCTTGCGCCAAGCTTTTCTGTGCACTGGTGTTTCTTGCCTTCCTTTGGGTCAAATGCGCTTTAGGGCGTGTCGGAGGGGAGCGAGGGAAACGGTTTTGGACGTACGTTCAAGAATCGAGATTTTGGCAAAAGTGTTTGGGATTGATGGAGAAAGTGAGGGACTGTTTTAGGAGGAGATCCGCCCCGTCCAGCCCCGAGTCGCCTGGCCAGGGGGTCAGAGGGGCCCCGGGGCAGGAGCTGGAGAGGCTGCTGGCTTTGGCCGACGTCCCCGAGGAGGAGCTGGACCCGTTCTCGGTTCTGGGGGTCGAAGTGCATGCAACGGAGGCGGAGCTGAAGAAGGCGTACAGGCAGCTGGCTGTGCAGGTGACGCTGCTGAAAGGGAATGCTGACTTTAGTTTACGTAGACTTTGTCTACGTGACGGCCCCTAAAGTGTCTAACTCTACGTGACGGCCCCTAAAGTGTCTAAGTCTACGTGTCTACACTACACAAGTGTAGACACTTTAGGGGCCGTCAAACTTAATTTTGTATTTATCTATTTAAGGAAAAGGTGGAACAATTCATAATTATGATCATTTAAACAAAAGATTTACACTTGCACATAAACCACATCAAAATTGGGATTAAACTGGTAATAAATTCTAACTTAAAGCTGGACTAGATCAAGACTAATCCAGGACTAGATCAGGACTAGATCAGGACTAGATCAGGACTAGAACAGGACTAGAACAGGACTAGAACAGGACTAGATCAGGACTAGATCAGGACTAGAACAGGACTAGAACAGGACTAGAACAGGACTAGAACAGGACTAGATCAGGACTAGATCAGGACTAGATCAGGACTAGATCAGGACTAGATCAGGACTAGAACAGGACTAGAACAGGACTAGAACAGGACTAGATCAGGACTAGATCAGGACTAGAACAGGACTAGATCAGGACTAGATCAGGACTAGAACAGGACTAGAACAGGACTAGAACAGGACTAGAACAGGACTAGATCAGGACTAGATCAGGACTAGATCAGGACTAGAACAGGACTAGAACAGGACTAGAACAGGACTAGAACAGGACTAGATCAGGACTAGATCAGGACTAGATCAGGACTAGATCAGGACTAGAACAGGACTAGAACAGGACTAGAACAGGACTAGATCAGGACTAGAACAGGACTAGATCAGGACTAGATCAGGACTAGATCAGGACTAGATCAGGACTAGATCAGGACTAGATCAGGACTAGAACAGGACTAGAACAGGACTAGATCAGGACTAGATCAGGACTAGAACAGGACTAGAACAGGACTAGAACAGGACTAGAACAGGACTAGATCAGGACTAGAACAGGACTAGAACAGGACTAGAACAGGACTAGATCAGGACTAGAACAGGACTAGAACAGGACTAGAACAGGACTAGAACAGGACTAGATCAGGACTAGAACAGGACTAGAACAGGACTAGAACAGGACTAGATCAGGACTAGAACAGGACTAGATCAGGACTAGAACAGGACTAGAACAGGACTAGAACAGGACTAGATCAGGACTAGAACAGGACTAGAACAGGACTAGAACAGGACTAGATCAGGACTAGATCAGGACTAGATCAGGACTAGAACAGGACTAGAACAGGACTAGATCAGGACTAGATCAGGACTAGATCAGGACTAGAACAGGACTAGAACAGGACTAGAACAGGACTAGATCAGGACTAGAACAGGACCAAACAATGTGGACTAAACTAGGCTCAAAACAACAAGGAGGTGTGAAAAAAATTACACATTACCAAAAAAAAAGAGTATCTGTGTCTAATAAAGTTCAAATATACAAATATGTGCAAGTAGATTACAAGAAAAGTAAATAAAATGTGTCAAGACTTTAAGAGGTGGGAGGTACAGGCACATTCTTTTTGTTGGGTCCAGCAACACAAATTGCATCTTAAAAAAAAGCAAAGTATTTGTCCCTGTCAGTGATTGAAGAATATAAAAGGTTTGACACATTTGAGTTGTATAACCGTGATGAGCCTCAGGGAAACTGCATTGTTCTTGGGCCGGCAGCTGAACCTCAGGCTTGTGTTCATCTCGCAGGTTCATCCAGACAAAAACAAACATCCTCGAGCTGGAGAGGCGTTCAAAGTGCTCCGCGCCGCCTGGGACATCGTCAGTAACCCAGAAACCAAACGGGAATATGAGCTGTGAGTACGAGCCGGGTCCTGGAGCGGTCCATAACACTGTCTCCTGGTGGCGGCCACTGAATGTTCTGTTTCCACACAGGAAGAAGATGGCGGCGTCGGAGCTGTCCAAGTCCATGAACGACTTCCTCACCAAGCTCCAGGACGACCTGAAGGAAGCCATGAACACCATGATGTGCACCAAGTGTGAAGGGAAACACAAGTACGGCCACAAGACACAGTGAAGGGCCACAGTGAAGGGCCACGACTAAAGGGCCACAGTGAAGGGCCACAGTGAAGGGCCACGACTAAAGGGCCACAGTGAAGGGCCACGACTAAAGGGCCACAGTGAAGGGCCACGACTAAAGGGCCACAGTGAAGGGCCACGACTAAAGGGCCACAGTGAAGGGCCACGACTAAAGGGCCACAGTGAAGGGCCGCGACTAAAGGGCCACAGTGAAGGGCCGCGACTAAAGAGCCACAGTGAAGGGCCAGAACTAAAGGGCCGGGACTAAAGGGCCGCGACTAAAGGGCCGGGACTAAAGGGCCGGGACTAAAGGGCCGGGACTAAAGGGCCGGGACTAAAGGGCCGGGACTAAAGGGCCAGGAGTAAAGGACCATGAGTAAAGGACCATGAGGAAAGGGCCATGAGTAAAGGGCCATGAGTAAAGGGCCATGAGTAAAGGGCCATGAGTAAAGGGCCATGAGTAAAGGGCCAAGAGTAAAGGGCCAAGAGTAAAGGGCCAAGAGTAAAGGGCCAAGAGTAAAGGGCCAAGAGTAAAGGGCCAAGAGTAAAGGGCCAAGAGTAAAGGGCCAAGAGTAAAGGGCCAAGAGTAAAGGGCCGGGAGTAAAGGGCCAAGAGTAAAGGGCCAAGAGTAAAGGGCCAAGAGTAAAGGGCCAAGAGTAAAGGGCCAAGAGTAAAGGGCCAAGAGTAAAGGGCCAAGAGTAAAGGGCCAAGAGTAAAGGGCCAAGAGTAAAGGGCCATGATTAAAATTGTTCCCGCCCAGAGCTATGTCCGTAAAGGGCCTGTTTCGTTTTGTGCGCAGGCGTTTCGAGATGGACCGCGAGCCGTCCGAGGCGCGGTTCTGTGGCGAGTGTAAGCGTCGCCATAGCGCCGAGGAGGGGGACCTGTGGGCGGAGTCGAGCATGTTGGGCCTCCGCATCACGTACTTCGCCTGCATGGACGGCAAAGTCTACGACATCACAGGTACATGGACCACAAGGAATCTGATCTTAATCTTGACTTCCACTGTTACTTAAAAAAAAAAAAACATTAATGCAACTGCAACTTGTGACTATTTTAGTAGTCTAGTCAGCTGCTATTTTCTTTGATTGTTTCTAATGTACAATGAATATTTTGATTATTTATGAATAAAGTGTGTACTGTATTTTCCGGACTATAAGTCACACAGGAGTATAAATCGCACCTGCCAAAAAATGCATAATAGAGAAGAAAGTATGAAATGCGGTTGCAAGTGTGAAAATAACAAATAATATCACATAAAAGTCTACTTAAAGACTATAGTCGCACTTATAGTCCGGAAAATACGGTAAATAGTTTATTCATAAATAGTTTATTCTTTTGTGACATTTTGATGACTTAATACCACTTTCTCTATAGAAGCTTGTTTAGTCTGTTCTATAGAGTCTGTACAGCCCAGATAACTACAACTTTTCTCAAAATACAGTCATTATACGACTGGTCTGTTGATCCATGGTTACCGCCCTGGTTACTGACGAACACGCCTGGTATTGTGGGTGAGTTTTCTGGTGCTAATCACACATTACACTTTCAGAGTGGGCGGGCTGTCAGAGGATCAGCATCTCTCCAGACACTCACCGCGTGCCGTATCACATCTCGTTTGGGGCGAAGAACAGCAGCTCCGCACGACACAGGTCTGTCCACCAAACGGGTTACACGACAGAACCTTTATACGGTTATTTGTGAGTTACTGTCACATAAGTGCATCTGACTCACTCTGATTATTTCATTGTTTTAATTTGTAACTGAACGACCAATACTGGCGGCTTTTGTTCTTTTCACCTGCTTTTCACACCAATACCAATTCACAACACAAATAAATACGATGTTTGTGTTCATAACTGACAATAGGCACATGATGTAGTGTTTTTGGAGTACTGCCCTCTAGACTCTAGTTGTGAAAGTATAACATAACATCAAAAATATCAGTCCAACGACATGAACTGGAATGCTGTCATGTACAAAGATATTTGAGAAAGTCTGAATACTGCAGGATCCTTGGTTTCCTTGCCAGGATTGTGGTTAAACATTCATTAAGTTGAAGTTGTATTTGGATTGATTCATGCTCGGGTGAGTAATCCTGTGTTTGAGGCTTGAGTGCCTCTTCTCTACGCTCACTGCTCTGAACTTATGATTAGTCAGTGACATTTCTCATTTGTCCAAGAGTGATCTATAGTGAAAGGTTTCAAATCTGTGATTAGATAATAAAAAAATTACTCCATTTTGCAACAATAAAAATGCATAAACAAGAACGTGCTGCTTGTTCCGGTGGAATACTCTACCTGTGTCAAGTGTTATCAGTATCAGCTTTAAAGGAAGTCCGTGAACTTGTTTTTATTGTTAAGCTGTTTTGCATCAATATTGCACTTTACAATGAACATAAAGTGCAATGATAATCTACATATTTTATAGTTTCATTCTCTTCTAAAGTGTACGTTTGATCTTGTGTTCCAGAGCCCCCTCAGAGCACCCCCCAGGCCCCACGAATCCAGCCGACCTGCAGGACTTCTTTAACCGCATCTTTAAGGGAGTGGCGCCCCCTACTGACATGTCTGCCAACGGCGCCTTCTTCCCCTCTACCCCTCACCCTCCTCCCGGCCCCGGCCCCGGCACCAGCACCGGCCCCACCTTCCCCCCTCCGCCTCCGAGGCCGTCGAGCTTCTTCATGCCCGGGAGCCAACGCCCGGAGTCGGCCGAGAGCTGGGCTGAGAGTGGGAAACCGCCGCGGAGGAGGAAAAAAGTGCGCAAGCCTTTTCAGAGGTGAAGACTCTGTAACGTCGATGTGTGAGGAAAGGAAACAGGAAATAATGGCCATTTTGAATTAGACATGCAGTGGGTCTGCAACAGGAGCGCTGCTAGTTTCAATGAAGTTTTGCTGTTGGTGAGTTCATGAGTTCATGCCACGTTCGATTTCTCTTTGGGGAAAATTTTGAAGGTCATAATGTTCCATCTTATGCAAGTAAATGTACTTTTTTGAACTTTTAACCATATTATAAGCCACATCAAAAGCATACCTGAAGTTGTATTGAGCTAGCTCCATTAATCCTGTTTACGAGCTCGACTTCTCTCCGTCTCAGAGCCTCAGAAAAACAGTTTTTGGTTTGAAATTACCCAGATTCCTGATATCGTAGTTGGCGTTCCGAAGGCTCCTGTGCCGTTTTTAAGTAAATCATTGCCATTTCTGCGTCAAATCATGTTCATAACAGCTGCGCAGTAACATTAGCATGTCCGGGCAAGCTAGCTTTTGCTTATTTTCGCGTGGTAATTCCCTCAACTGCCAGTAGAGGGCGTGCGAACACAACCCCTGATGAAAGAACGCCTCACAGATATAAAGTTAATTCTGTGTATGCATTATTTTAAGACTCTAAATTAAAAGAACTCATGAGCAGGTTTAAAAGCCAATAACAATACAAACATGTGTCCGTTAAACCGTCAACATCAGCAGCATACACAGTTAAATACCACTGGAGGCATGTGTTTTGGACAGAAAACAACAACTTAATAACTTGATGGACGGCATATAGCAACAATCTGATGCAGAACCACGCGCACAACAAATCGTATCACTTTTTTTTCTTTAAAATCCAAGACAATTTGAGCCAAAGCCACAGAGAAAACTTTTTGGATTTCCTCATAATGAAGCTGTTATGTTTTTCTTTATTTCGTTTTTTCGTCCTGCCAAAATTGCACAGTTCTGCATTTTAATATTTCAGTTTTTCCACAATTTTATGTTGAATTTGCTGAAGAAAGCCAGGGATCGTGCAGAAAAACTGCGGGCGAAAGAGGCATTTTTTTATGAAGAACGAACCCAAACATTTGAATTTAATTACATTTTCATGGTTTGCGTTGTGGATTCTGGCTGCTTGAGTTGCGGACGACTTGAAAGTGAAACTAAAACATACTCAAATTCTATACTGACACTTTGAAATTTTGAAATGCTCGATTCCAGATCCACAAATTTAGTTGAGTTTATTATTTATGACAAAGATCGGCCATTAGGTTTTACAGCACATGACAAAAACAGATTTGCTCAAATATGAAACTAATGGCACTTGTTTTTTTGTTAATAGCCGTACTATGTAGCTTTTCCGCTTGTTTCCATAGAGATGTTAATGCTTTGCCTGGAATGTTCCACAGTATGGCTTTAAACTGTCTTTGATTTATTCAATTGCAGTGTTTTCATTGCTAATAAACATGTGAGCGGCCTCGCCTCTCCACGGATCTGGCTTGTAGCTTGTCCAATGCCATACTCTGGAACCAGGCAAAGCTGTGACATCTCCATGGAGACACGCTCGACAAGAAAAGTTGCATAGTGAAGCTTTTATTAATATTCTGGTCCCAGTTTGCCTTTTTAACATGTGTTATTCTTCTACAAAGCATACTTTGAATTAATATAAAAAGGCACGATTAAAATGATTAAAGCAATTTTTATCCAACAATCATTTAAGAGGATCAAATTAATTATTAAAAACTCAATTATTGCCATTTCCATCTGCAGTATTATTATTGAGTCTTTTTTTTGTGTGAACAGAGCAGTTTATTTCAGAGAAAACTTGAGAATTGTTCCGTTTTACTCCCGCGTGAAGAGACGCAAGTTGCTGTGAATTCATGTTATTTTTCAGGAGTTTAAAGTGATGAATCTGGCTTTTGTTTGTGTTATTTGCACAAGCCGAGCTTCTCCTCCAGCTGCAGAAGGAGGTGTGCAACAGTTTTCAGGAGAACGGCTCGGAAAAGTGGTGATTCTGGGCTCAAATCTGAATTTCAATGAGTGACAAGTCATTGTAATAATGCTTTGATATGTTTGCGTTTTGAAAAGTGGGTTTAACTTGACATTTGGAGGTTTTTCTGTCGCGTAAAAACAAGATCAAAATGTAGAATTAAATAATCAAAAGATGCATGTACAAACTGTGCTGTCAGGTGGTCAGGGGCTCCGGAGGTGGTCGGGGGCTCCGGAGGTGGTCGGGGGCTCCGGGGGTGGTCGGGGGCTCCGGGTGTGATCGGGGGCTCCGGGTGTGGTGGGTTTGATTCCCGGCTCCGACTGTTTGCTGCGTGTCCTCCCTTCTCGCTCATCCCCATTTCATTCTCCTCTGTCCTGTCCGGTAAAAGCCTAGGGGCCATTTTGCAAAGATAAAAACATTTATTCAGAGTTGCACATTGTTTTGTGGCTTCACTGCCCCCTTGTGGCTATAATTGTTGTATTTGACAGTATCTTGCAATGGCTCAAAGTTGTTAAATAAATAAAAGTTAGCAAGAAAATATCAACACCAACCAATCACAATAGCTCTATCTTCAAATAAGGAAGTGAATTGCCCAATCGCAGAGCTACGTTCAGAGTTTGAGTTGATCCTGCTTTTCAAAACGGACTCATTGTACATGTTTTATTTGCGGCAAGTTGTTGTTCAAACGGTTTTGTTGCCATTTTTTTTTTTCGCCATCATGTTTTTTTTTAAATTACAACGTTCTTCAAAGTTGTAGCTTAAGTTCCTGTTTCTGCTCATCCGCCTCGAAATATATATCGACACGCTTTTCTGCAAGTCCTGGCGTCGCTTTGCTCTCCACGCGGTTTGTTTTGAAGGAGGAAAGCCGCGCCGGCCTGTTTGGACCTTGACAGTTTCATTTGGACAGAGTAATAATAAAAATATGCAGAGGTTACGCAAAAAAAAAAACATGACAATCATTATTTTGTAGGAAATGTGGAGGGAAGGTTCCGGGCCGACAAAAAACAAAGTCCTTTTCCTGCTTTCTCTGGTTTTCAAAATAAAAGTTTCCTACATGCGTCGTTTGTTTCTTCTCTCTTGAATTGATTCACTTTAGTGCTTTTGTGGAACATCTTCAGCAGTGATTCACGTAGAGCTGCGACAAACAGTATTATTTTGGCCAACGATTATTTTGACAATTGATTAATCTATGGGTTATTTATTTTGGCAATCGATTAATCCGTCATTTATTTATTTTGATTAATTGACTATTCTGTCAGTTATTTATTTTGACTAATTGATTAGTCCGTCAGTTATTTATTTTGATTTATCTGTCAGATGTTTATTTTGATAATCTGTCAGTTATTTTGACAATTAAAAAAGTGTTGCCTTGGAAATTAAGTTCTTCAACCACTAAACTAAAGAAGAATTACACATTTTGAGGAAAGCAATGCCAAAGAGGGATCTTTTATCATTACTGGACTCGTTTGACACATAAATATCCTTTCAGATCCGAGCATCAGTTTTACCTCATAAGGTCTGTGTATTTCACTGACGGAAGTTCCTGAAACTATGGAAAAAGTTGAGACCTGTTCCTTTTAAGGATCTGATTGTTCAAGCTGAAAATCCCTGAGCTTCCTTCACTTCTCCACCGCAAACACCAAACGAGGACGCACTTTAAGAGACACCGGAGCTATTACTTAATTTTACCCACTTCATAGATTTGTATTGGACATTGAAACTTCAAAAGGAGTTTTATTAAAATGCATATTAATTTGAATCTTTAGGCCAGTTTTCAGTCCGTTTGTAACTAATGTGCGCAAAATCAAGACACAAGAAATGTAAGCCTGGTTCCGTCCAGTTCAGATTTAAACGTCCCAAAAATGTGCAATTTTGGTAGTTTTTACGATAACCTGCCTTATTTCTACATGGAAACATTACATGACTAAAAACATGAGTCTTTTTACTTCTACCTTCTGAACTGTCTGTTGCTCAAAGAAAATTATTTGATTATTTAAATACATTTATAAGAGTTCTAATACTTAGAATAAACAGTCTGTATGACAGCAAATAAACATTTATTTTTAAGAACAATTTATACAGCAATATATTTTATCTTCTTAACATAATTAGCTCTTACACATAAAAACTAGAAGTCAGTTTAAAAAGGGACTATTTTAAAGAGATAGTAGAAAGTAAATGTATGGCTGAGCTTTTTCATCAAATTTTAAATATCTCAATTACATAAGAGAAAATATACGATTATTTGTCACGCACACACACTCATATAAGCAAAAGTGTAGGTTAAAACAAAGTATAAATGAGTTATGACATGATCAAGACCTCCATGACACGTCTGCTGCTCATGTCCAACCAGGAAGTGACGTTATAAACCTCACCTAAGGGTCAAACTGAGCATTGAGTGAAATGTGAGGTCAAACCTGAAGGTGAAGCATTGACAAAGTGATCTGGTCACCGTGGTGTTTCTTAGACTCTTATTATAAACGAATAGACAAAAAAAAAACAGTATAAAGACAGCAACTGCATAAAACATACAAGAAACATAATTAAACAAAAACATCCACGTTTCACTTGCAAAGAAAAGCCACAAGGTTTTTGACGAGAAACACTGAAATGATTGAATAAAGTCAGTTCAATTGGTACATAGCTTTTAAAGTTGCTGTTTACGTAAATCGTTTGCATTTAAACCCTCACAATCATAAGCAAAATACTGCATTCTTTATACCATATATTTTCTCTCACAAAAAATAAAACCTTTAGCCCTCAAAACATTCCTAAAATCTCAAGTCTTCACCGTGATTTCAAATATAGTAAATACAATAAAATAGCATTGTGATACAAAAGTTCAAACTCGATATCGATATTAAGGAAATGGCTCAATCCGTGATCCCAGTTTCAACAAAATGACACAATATAGATAATAGCTACTTTAATACCTAATGTTACAGGGCTGTGAGGGTAAACAGGGGGGCGGGGCTTACTCAGAGTAGGATAAGTAGTTTTTTAGTTCAATTCAATTCAATTTATTTTTGTAACGCCCCAAATCCCTTAAACACTGCCAGATACTAATAAACACTAAAACTAGGATCACAACTAGATGCTCGTTTGAAAAAAGGAGCGTTTTTTTTATAATAATTTGTGGTGTTGAAATAAGTTATATCAAACCTCATCCTTAATATTGAAATCAAGTTTGAAATCTTCGGCGACACCAACAGTCAAATATAATATAATATCCGAGGGTCAGATTTTGCCTCGGAGCGCCTCGATAACTCGACGCAACTGCGCCCGGTCGCTGTAGCCCACCAGTCCTCCGGCGTTGGCCCAGCGGTCGGCCCCCGCGGCGCCGCCGTCGGGCCGGTGATACGTCAGTTCGGCTCGCGTCGGCCCGGACTCCAGCGCCCGGCTCAGGTCCACCACGCCGCCGCCGACGGCCTTGAGCAGCACGTGGGGCGCGCACGAGTCCCATTTGAACGTGCTGCCCTCCGAGAGTACGTAGACGTCGGCCAGGCCTTGGACGACGCACAGGAACTTGAAGCCGGCGCCGGACGCGTACATGAGCTTGTCGGGGCTGCAGACCGAGGAGAGGGCGTCTTTGACACTGGGCTTCTCGCTGGAGCTCAGGACCGCGGACAGATCCGGACCGGGACTGGGTTTGGGTCGGGACAAGGAGCAGAGGTTCAGGCCGTCGCAGGACACGCCCCAAAAGTGCTGCCCTCGCCAACTGTGGAAGGAGATGAGGTCGTGCTTTAGGGGTGGAGTCAGTTTGTGAGTCGATCGCACGTTTTATTTGCATGTTGAGAAAGTGTTCCACGGCCGTTTTGTGGAGTCTTTATTGACGTTTTAGTTTCTTGGAAAAAACATTTGCATCGTCAAAGTGTGTGGAAAAATAATTGGTAAAACCAACAGACTAAAGAAAGACCAACAGACTAAAGAAGTAAGAACAGACTAAAGAAGTAAAACCAACAGACTAAAGAAAGACCAACAGACTAAAGAAGTAAGAACAGACTAAAGAAGTAAAACCAACAGACTAAAGAAGTAAGAACACACTAAAGAAGTAAAACCAGACTAAAGAAAGACCAACAGACTAAAGAAAGACCAACAGACTAACGAAAGACCAACAGACTAAAGAAAGACCAACAGACTAAAGAAAGACCAACAGACTAAAGAAAGACCAACAGACTAACGAAAGACCAACAGACTAAAGAAAGACCAACAGACTAAAGAAAGACCAACAGACTAAAGAAAGACCAACAGACTAAAGAAAGACCAACAGACTAACGAAAGACCAACAGACTAAAGAAAGACCAACAGACTAACGAAAGACCAACAGACTAACGAAAGACCAACAGACTAACGAAAGACTAAGGAGTCCGTTTCTTGCTTGTGTGAGGTTGGATGTTTTAAAGCTTCAAAAAAGTGTTTCTAATGAAGCCCACAGTGTTCCCAGACTCACCCACTGCCATCCGGGGCCCTGTGGTTGAAGGGCTGGTTGATGACACCCATCACTGGCTCCCCGCTGCTCCTGAGGTAAACCCCGATCAGGACCAGGGCACAGTGAAGCCCAGAGGGACACAGCACCCCCTGCTGGAGCTCCTCCTCTTTACCCTCGATGTACTGACTCGTGGCATCTGCACACATAAACACATCTCACATGCAGGAACAAAACGTATCCGTGTCTGTAGTATCGTCTGCACTGCTAACAGAATGTGGCATACTGGCACCAATTATATTGCCCATCCCTTAATACAGGGTTTCATGCAACCTGTCACACAAGCTAGCTAGCTAACACTGGCCACATCAGCAAGAATATCAAATACTCCCCATCAGACCATCCCTGTTTACACGGAATCCTTTAGCCCCATGTAGTACCCCTCTCTCACCTATAGGATCGATCCAGATGCCCAGTTGTGAGGGCTGGAGGGGGATGCTGAGCCTGTCCGTGTCGGCGTCGATGGAGGTCGGGTCTTGGTGAATGGCTCGAGCCAAAAGTGAAGCGGCCATCGCGTCTCCGTCTAAAACTTTGGCCAATAACTCAGCCGTTTCTGCCTCGGAGGCGCACACCGTCACCACCACGCTCTCTCCTACAAAACACACCGAATCAGGTTAAGAAAAAATATGCATCACATTTTAAATATGACTTTCCCTTGTCCCTAATCCCTCCTTATCTAATTCCAAATTTCTCCATTCTCACTATGAATAATGCAAACTTTTGATCTTTATATTGGCTAAACAACAACACCTTGCGGTGTTTGTACTGCCTGCTGTGGTGGTCTAGAGTATCTGCCCCGGGATCAACTAGTCATAGGTTAAAATAAAATAAATAAAATAAATAAAATAAATAAAATAAATAAAATAAATAAAATAAATAAAATAAATAAAATAAATAAAATATCATGATAATAACAATACAGATTCAAAATGAAAAAATAAAAAATAAAATAAGGGAGTGGCATAAAAAAAAAAAAATGTTACCACAAACTTTATGAGCCCCGTCAAGTTTTCAAACTCTTATAGTTATTTTTTCCCAAATGTCAAAGAGGAAAATGAATGCGAATATGACTTTCAAAAGGAGCGCGACTGCACGATTGTTGACCTCCATTAGAAGCCACACAGAACACAAACATTATCACGCCTGTTGCTCCTTTTCAATCTAAATGTTGTGGTCAGATAAAATTCTGCTGCAGCTCCAGACTCACCGTGGCCATTCTCAAACTTGTTCGACTCCTCTCCATTAATGAAACCAATCATTTCAGGAAACTGCAAAAAATAACAAACATTACATGTAAAAAGTTTACATTCTAATTACAGAAGTAAATACACAAAGAGTAAATTATGCTTTGTAAGAGCCATCATTAGAGAACATCACTTATTTCTGCAAGTAAATGGAGCACCTTTTGACAATTTTTGCAAGTTGCAAGTTACTTTTATTACTTTTCTATATACTTACTTAAAAAGTTGACTAAAATCTAAAACACAACAGATTGAGCGTCCAAAACTAACGTAAAAAGCCTGAGAGCAAGATCAGAGACATATGAAGTATTTAAAAACAAGGTTAACAACAAGGAAGAAATCAGAAGACAGATTGGCCTTAAAGTTCTTTTCAAAAACTGAGATATTTTGGTCACATTAACTGTCACAAAGCCACAACTTCCTTCTAGAAGTGTGAATAGCTACGAAGAGGGGCTGAGGAAGACCACGATTAATGTGGAAATCAGACCATGAATGACAGAAAAGCAGGGAACGGAGACGACTGGTGTGCTGTGACATCCAGCCCCGCACAGACGATGATGAGGAGGAGTTTCTTTAATATAGGGCAGGGCTATTCAACATAAGGCCCAGGGGCCAAATCAGGCCCTCCAAGCTATTTAATCCGGCCCATGACCCATCTTCCAGTAATTGTTTACTGGTTTAATTCTGGGTTAGTGCTAGTTCAGACCTGGTTTGGTCTTGTTTAGTCCTTGTTTAATTCTGCTTTAGACCCGTTTTTATTCTGGGTTTGTCCTGGTTCAGACCCGTTTGGTACTAGTGTTGTCCTAGTTTAATTCTGGTTCAGAACTGGAAGGGCAATTTTGTTATTTCTCCCAAAAAAAATCAAATCTATCAGTAGTCATTTTATTTTTATTGTATTATTTTATTGAAACCATGTTGGGGATATTTTGTGCCACCCAAAATGTTATTACACATTTAACACAGTAGTGGCGTGTTGTGCCCGGGTTTAGGGTCTTTTAGGGTCTTACCTGTGCTCCAACATTGTGCCGTATCATCTCCTGGATAATTACGTCGGCGAGCGTTTTGAAATCCTGGACAAACTTCTTGTTCTTGTCCACTCCGGTTTTCTCCTGGACGAGGAGCTGGAACAGTGGCGCCTCCTGTCTGCAGACTCGAGCTACGTTGGCGGCCTTTTCTGCCACTCGGAGCAGCAACTTCAGCAGGTCCGCCATGTCTAACGGCAGAGAAAAGACTTTATGAGGCTAAAACAGTATTGAAGAAGTCTAAAGTATTCGGAAACGAAAGAGAAAACATTCTGAAACAAAAACAAAATGGTAAATGTATTTCAGTAGTTTGTGGGTCTGTTTTTAATATTTAATACATTTAATTTTTTACAAAACGGATCCTTGGATTGAGATGGTTTCAACTGACCCGTTTACACCTGGGAGAGGAAAACATAGTGCGAGAAAATAGGTCGAAGAACTAATTAAGGCCGTAGAAAAATAGGCCAGAGCAGAAATGGGCGGGGACGTCTAAATCATGTGTTACAACTGAGAAAATAAGAAATTACATTTAAAGTAAAAATTTTGTGGCGCTATTTACAAAAAAAGTTATAAAAAAAGTAAATAATAAAACATAAAATATCTCTGAAATTGAAATGACTGAGATAATATAGCTACAATTAATGTCACAAACATTAGCAGTAGTTGTGATATTATATTGCCATTGTTGTTTTGGAGAAAAGCAATGTCTAAAAATGACCTCAAAAGGAGATGGAAAAATTTAGTGTTGTTTTCCAAAGTATTTTTGGCATTGACTCAAGATTGTACCAGGTTTAGTTGAGCTGCAGCTGCGGAATAAAATAATACATTTTGAGTCCTCTTGCTTGTCAAAACTGTAGGTATATAATGTTCTGAAGAAGCCTAGTTTGTCTATTCTACTGATAAACCCGAACATAAAACCGAAAATAAACCCGGACACACACCCGAACGTAAGCCCGAACGTAAGCCCGAACGTAAGCCCGAACGTAAGCCCGAACGTAAGCCCGAACTTAAGTCCGAACTTAAGCCCGAACTTAAGCCCGAACTTAAGCCCGAACTTAAGCCCGAACTTAAGCCCGAACTTAAGCCCGAACTTAAGCCCGAACTTAAGTCCGAACTTAAGCCCGAACTTAAGCCCGAACTTAAGCCCGAACTTAAGCCCGAACTTAAGCCCGAACTTAAGCCCGAACTTAAGTCCGAATTTAAGTCGGCGAACGCAAGTCCGAACGTAAGCCCGAACTTAAGCCCGAACTTAAGCCCGAACTTAAGCCCGAACTTAAGCCCGAACTTAAGCCCGAATTTAAGTCGGCGAACGCAAGTCCGAACGTAAGTCGGAACGTAAACCCGAACGTAAGCCCGAACGTAAGCCCGAATTTAAGTCGGCGAACGTAAGTCCGAACGTAAGCCCGAACGTAAGCCCGAACGTAAACCCGAACGTAAGCCCGAACTTAAGCCCGAACTTAAGCCCGAACTTAAGCCCGAACTTAAGTCCGAACTTAAGCCCGAACTTAAGCCCGAACTTAAGCCCGAACTTAAGCCCGAACTTAAGCCCGAACGTAAGCCCGAACTTAAGCCCGAACGTAAGCCCGAACTTAAGCCCGAACTTAAGCCCGAACTTAAGTCCGAACTTAAGTCCGAACTTAAGTCCGAACTTAAGTCGGCGAACGCAAGTCCGAACGTAAGCCCGAACTTAAGCCCGAACTTAAGCCCGAACTCAAGCCCGAACTCAAGCCCGAACTCAAGCCCGAACTCAAGCCCGAACTCAAGCCCGAACTCAAGCCCGAACTTAAGCCCGAACTTAAGCCCGAACTTAAGCCCGAACTTAAGCCCGAACTTAAGCCCGAACTTAAGCCCGAACTTAAGCCCGAACTTAAGTCCGAACTTAAGTCCGAATTTAAGTCGGCGAACGCAAGTCCGAACGTAAGTCGGAACGTAAACCCGAACGTAAGCCCGAACTTAAGTCCGAATTTAAGTCGGCGAACGTAAGTCCGAACATAAGCCCGAACGTAAGCCCGAACGTAAGCCCGAACTTAAGTCCGAACTTAAGTCCGAACTTAAGTCCGAACTTAAGTCCGAACTTAAGTCGGCGAACGCAAGTCCGAACGTAAGCCCGAACTTAAGCCCGAACTTAAGCCCGAACTTAAGCCCGAACTTAAGCCCGAACTTAAGCCCGAACTTAAGCCCGAACATAAGCCCGAACTTAAGCCCGAACTTAAGTCCGAACTTAAGCCCGAACTTAAGCCCGAACTTAAGCCCGAACGTAAGCCCGAACTTAAGTCCGAATTTAAGTCGGCGAACGTAAGTCCGAACGTAAGTCCGAACATAAACCCGAACGTAAGCCCGAACGTAAGCCCGAACTTAAGTCCGAACTTAAGTCGGCGAATGTAAGTCCGAACGTAAACCCGAACGTAAGCCCGAACGTAAGCCCGAACTTAAGCCGAACGTAAGCCCGAACGTAAGCCAGAATTTAAGCCGAACGTAAGCCCAAACGTAAGCTCGAGCGTAAACCCGAACGTAAGCCCGAACTTAAGTCCGAACGTAAGTCGGCGAACGAAAGTCCGAACGTAAGTCCGAACGTAAGTCCGAACGTAAACCCGAACGTAAACCCGAACGTAAACCCGAACGTAAACCCGAACGTAAACCCGAACGTAAGCCCGAACTTAAAGGCACAATGGACGATTTTTCGTCAATTTGAGAACGCAGGCGGAAGTGCACATGCGCACTCCCCCGTGCGGACTGATACAACACACACGTGCGTTTGTTTATTAGCGCAACGGAGCGCATCGCATCGCTCGTCTCCCGTAGATTTCTGTCCACTTCTGAGTCAGCTCGAACTGTCTTTCTCCGTCTTCATTTTGCCCCGTACACTGAGGGAACTATATTATGATAGATCCATGCGCTTAGGCACGCGGAAATGTGGGGACGAACCGCACGCGGCTGCAGGTGAGCGATAGGTGCGTTTTATGATTGATACGTGGCAGGACAAATGATTTATCCACGTCACGAGGAAATATGATAAAAAAAATTTGCTGAAAAAAATCGTCCATTCCACCTTTAAGTCCGAACTTAAGTCGGCGAACGTAAGTCTGAACGTAAACCCGAACGTAAACCCGAACGTAAACTCGAACGTAAGTCCGAACGTAAACCCGAACGTAAACCCGAACGTAAACTCGAACGTAAGTCCGAACGTAAACCCGAACGTAAACCCGAACGTAAACTCGAACGTAAGTCCGAACGTAAACCCGAACGTAAACCCGAACGTAAACCCGAACTTAGGTCCGAACATAAGCCCGAACTTAAGTCTGAACGTAAACCCGAACGTAAGCCCGAAGTAAGCCCAAACGTAAGTCCGAACGTAAACCCGAACGTAAACCGGAACGTAAACCCGAACTTAAGTCCGAACGTAAGCCCGAACGTAAGCCCGAACGTAAACCCGAACGTAAACTCGAACGTAAGTCCGAACGTAAACCCGAACGTAAACCCGAACGTAAACCCGAACGTAAACCCGAACTTAGGTCCGAACATAAGCCCGAACTTAAGTCTGAACGTAAACCCGAACGTAAGCCCGAAGTAAGCCCAAACGTAAGTCCGAACGTAAACCCGAACGTAAGCCCGAACGTAAACCCCAACGTAAACTCGAACGTAAACCCGAACGTAAAGAACGTAAACCCGAACGTAAATCCGAACGTAAATCCGAACATAAACCCGAACATAAACCCGAACATAAACCCGAACATAAACCCGAACATAAACTCAAACATAAACACTAGCATGATATTGTAAACATATCTGCAGTAAAACTGATGTTATTTCATTCTTAAAATGGCATCGTAACAGTTGAAGTTAGATTTAAATTGATCAGGCAATCTTATAGCAAGTTACTAGTGCAGAAGTCAAAAATTACCTGTCTCTTGTCAAAAACCAGATTGAACCCTGCTGGATCCGTGCCCCCCCCAGCGCCCCCGCTGCGCTGCCGTGCTCTGCCCGCCCTGAGAGCTCCCTGAGGCGGCTGAAATGAGCAGGAACACCTCGGTAAGGCTCGGTGTCTGGGTTATTCTACCAGAAATAAGCACCGTTTCCACCACCGCGGAGGAAGGAAGAAGGGCTTGGCTTTTTAGAGCTCCTGCAGCAGCGGCAAAGTCACAGCAGCGACGTCACCAGGAAGTGAAGAGTTGACGTACCGTCACCTACGTACAGCAGGGGGCGCGCACGCGCAGAAAGCAGAGGGGCGTGCACGTAACTCTGAGCAAAACATTATGACCGCTTGACTTCTTTACACGAATAAACAAACACATAAATACTATGTGGTAATATCTATGGATTTCAGAATTATGAGACATTAAGATCGTTGCAATAGCTACCTTAAAAATGTATCAATAATAAGGTTTATTTGTATTTATGTTTGTGTTTTATCATGTTATCTGAACCCATTTTCTGAACCCATTATAAATGTTGTATACAGCATAGCCTGGAAGATTAAAAAACGGTTAAAA
This sequence comes from Eucyclogobius newberryi, assembly GCF_026437365.1. Classification (NCBI taxonomy): domain Eukaryota; kingdom Metazoa; phylum Chordata; class Actinopteri; order Gobiiformes; family Gobiidae; genus Eucyclogobius; species Eucyclogobius newberryi. The sequence continues at coordinate 27,711,867 of NW_027315823.1, read as the reverse complement.
CAACAACACATCACACACAGTTATAAAATACAAACAGATTAAAACAACAATAATGACATACAAACATTAATACCAAGAAGGATAATTTTGAAGTCACATAGACTATAAATACGCCTGCCTAAAAAGGTGGATTTACGTACTTTTTTTTTAAGTGGCAATGGACTCAGTACAGAAGTACCCTTTAGAAATGTATTTCACATAGAACTATTAAAGAGTGAATGCAGTGAACTGATTAAAGAACCGACATCCAACAGAAACAACTGAACCAACTACTTAATTTTCATTGGTCATATATATTTAAAAAAAAAATACTTGTACTTTGTTGCATATACCCTAATACTTTAAAAAGTCAAGCTATTGTCAATATGTGGGTAAGGTGTAAAAGGAAGTACTGCAGTCTAAGTCCCTAATCAGAGTGGGACTCAAACCACCATTTAGGTTTTCTTAGGTGGCACTTGTTGGGAACCGTTTGCGAACCACTGCCAGGAAATATTACGTGCACTTTTGGACACAGTTATCATTTTTGAAGATACAAAAAAATGAATGACACAATAACACAAAGTACAATCCACATACAGCACTGCCGTCGGTCTCACTGAGGGTATTCTGACGCAGAGTACAGGCATTACACTACGTACTCAGATGATGCCCAAAAACACACAAAATCAATTTATATACATCCCCAGGCCACAACCACATCCCAGACAAGAGCTGCAGACTCCGGCGATGTAAAGCGATGCATTAAGTTCAGCCGCACAAACGAAGAGATGAGAGAGGCACAACACGAGACACTGGGTATTCAAGAGTCCAGATTACATGGCCTGAATGAAGCAGGTTCTGATATGGCGAGGAAGGAGTTTTATACAGGACTCCTTTTTTTTTTTTTTTTTTTATGGGAACCCCCTTGAATAGAACCTTGAGCTTATATCTGAACATGGTGACCAGAGGTAAAGTCCTCCTCTTCACCATCAAGGTACAGATCCTAGATCTGCTTTAAACTTGTTTCAGACCGGGTTCAGACCTGTTTCAGGCCTGGTTCAAACTTGGTTCAGTTCTAGTTCAGTCCCGGTTCAGTGCTGGTTTAGTCCTAGTTCAGTCCCGGTTCAGTTCTGGTTCCGTCCTGGTTCAGACTTGTTTCAGATCTGTTTCAGACCTGTTTCAGACCTGGTTCTGTCCTGGTTCAGACCTATTTAAGACATATTTTAAAGGGTCAGACATAATTTTCCTCGCTTGGTTGATTATTTTACTTATTTTACTCCCATGACTGTGAGTGCTATTTGCTCAAGTCTATTAAGTTCAGATTTTGTTTTGACAAATTATACCAAACCACCAAACCATCTCTTATAACATTTTGGACCACAGCATGATGAAACGTGATCATTATTCTCTGTTCAATGCCAAAAACCCTTTTGGGCGTTACAAAAATAAATTGAACAGAATTGAAATTTAATTGATTGTCTCCACAAATTTGTCATAATAATCTTATGGCTTAAAGGAATAATGGAGGATTTTTTGCCGATTTGAGAACTCAAGCGGAAGTGTACACGCACACTCACCCCCGTGCGGAAGCACACAAAAGCCTTGTGCGTTTGTTTATTAGCTCGACGGATCGCATCGCATCACTCGTCTAGGTAGATTTCCATCTCTTCTGAGCCAGCTCGAACTGTCTTTCTCTGTCTTAATTTTGTCCTGTACACTGAGGGAACTATATTATGATAGATCCATGCGCTTAGACACAGGCAAACATGCTGCTCTCCTGGGGACGAGCCGACGAGGCTGCAGGTGAGGGGTAGGTGCATCCCAGGATTGACATGTGAATGAACTACTTGGCTGTCCACGCCACTAGGAAAGAGACTCAGATTTGACACCAAAAAATCCTCCATAATTCCTTTAAAGTACTTTCAACGATCACCTTTTTTGAGGATGTTGCACTTTTGTTTATTCATGTTGACAAAGAACACAAAGAACTTTGTGCCAGTTTTTTTTTCTTGTCCAGTAATAACAGAGAAAACGTCCAACCAGGAAGTTACATTGTGTACGTCAGCAAAATTCTTCAACGTTGGAAAACTATAGGCAAGATATTTTTATTTTTTTGCTAAGTTTTAATTTTTGGTGAAATTGTGGATCTAACCTGTCATATACATTTTAAGAATAATGTTGTTTTTATTATTATTACGGGTAGACATTTTTTAAAACAAACTTTCTTGACTTTATATTGTATTTATGCACTTGTTTGGCACAGATTGAAGGCCACATTCCCACGGCGTCTGTGGCATCATAATTATATTACTTCTTTCGACGAAATGTACAGCTGTGTTAGCCTTTTGTTCTTAAACTTTCTACTGCTCAAATCATTATCCAATCATCCAATTTGTACCACATTTCCCTTTCAGGTTCACATTATAATGCACAGATGAATCCCTTCTAATTCCTCATTCTCTCCCCCTTTTGCTCCCTCTCTTTCCCCGTCTCTCCCCCTCTTCCTCTGTCGCTGACATGCACTTACAGACCACAAGTCGAGCCACATCACGAGAACGAACCAGGAAATTCATTTTTTTGGTCCAAGACTGACCACGGGCTGTCCATTACTGGAGCAATTACAGAGCGAGTGGGGTGTGTGCGGAGGCCTAATACAGTCAATACGATCAATAACATGGCTCTCTCGGATGAAGAGAGAAAGAGAGTGAAGAGAGAGAGAGAGATAGAGAGAGAGAGAGAGAGAGAGAGAAGAGAGAAAGTAATGAGAGAGGATGTATATAGAGAGAGGGTACAGAGAGAGAAAGAGTGGTGATGAGAGCAGAAAGAAGAGGAGAGGGTGAGGCTTCAAAGGCAGAAGGAGAGCGGACGAGACAGAGCAACTGCAAATGGAGGTAAGAAACATATTTGTCATCGTTAGTTCTGTAAATGCTGTGAATGACTTGACAAAGTACAAAGATTAGTATAGAGTTACCTTAAGTGGTCTGACCGTTAATGTGCAGGCTCCATATGTGTCCTCAAGTGGAAAAAACCTTACAGTTTAGTTTAAAAAAAATAGCAATAAGTGATTACAAATATTTTTTTATTTGAAAAGATGTATACAAGCTGTTTTCCATGTGTCGTGCTCGGGCATCTGGTGATTTCCCCATTGGAATAACATGGGAGGTTTCTCATGCAAACGGCAGCAAATTTAAAATTTGGGACATTTCTGAAATTCTAGCTACAGTTTGCGGCTTCGCCTCACAGAGACAGTGACAGATGTCAAAGTAATTTGAATAACTTTTGAGCACCATTTTCACCAAATTTCAGCTTTTTAGGGCCAACACCCTGGGAGGAGTTCGTAAAAGTACGACATTTGGAAAAACTCCTGAGACATGCCAATATGGCCTACATTTGGTTGGGCTGACGGCGTTGCCGTAATAATATTTTTTACTTCTCTTGTCACCATCCATCTCTGCACCAAAATTCATGATTCTACTATCAGATTTTTTAGGGGCCATTTCCTATCTCTCAATGAATTTTTGGGACATTTGGGGGCGCTGTAGAGAGGCACGATTTTTCGAGGTGTGCACATTTTTGTGACTTTTCGTCAATGTTCACTGGGTGAAAAATAGGGGGTTGGTCCCGAGAAGAAAGAAGAAAGATGAAAGAAGAAAGAAAGAATATTATTCCGATGCGAAAACAATGTTTCCCATTTTTCAAATGTCATAAGCTATACATTTTCTACCTCATGGTGTGGGTGCCTGGTCACTGACGGGTACTTTCGTTAATTTTGAATGGGCTCCGCCCACTTTGTGTTTTTGGCCCTCTATACAGTAATAATGTTCATTTTTTGCATTACATGCTTATATGCACGGAACATGCAAGAGATGGGGAACGTGTTTGTGAGCTTCTTAGCGCTAACAAGCGCTTTATATGGGGATGACGAGCACTATGTAAAGTGCTCGTTTAGTGCGCACTTTTGCACGGGCTTCGCCCGTTTACAACGGTAATGTTCCATTTTCCTACTACTAATTAGTATGCATGGGGCGTGCATGAGTGGAGGAGTGTGTTAGTGAGTGTTTGGAAGTGGGCGAGCGCTTCGCCCGCACTTTCGCAGCCGTGCTTTGCACGGCCTTACGGAACTAATAGGCCTCTCACCAGCTTGTGGCGCTCGGGCCTACATGGCCGTGGCTACAGAGCCGCGGCGCGGTCAAATAGCCCAGCAGTTTCAGGAGCCGCGGCATGGCCATATAGCCTCATGGCTAACCCTAACCCTAACCCTAGCCCTGACCTCCTGCTGGTGCCAGAGTCAGGACTAAACTTGGACCGGCCTCCTGCTGGTGCCAGAGTCAGGACTAAACATGGACCGGCCTCCTGCTGGTGCCAGAGTCAGGACTAACCCTAACCCGGCGCGGTCAAATAGCCCAGCAGTTTCAGGAGCCACGGCACGAAATAGCCTAGAAGTTTCGGCCGCGCACCACTCCCTAAATATAATAAAAATGTAATCTTTGACATTCTTTTCTAAAATACGCCCATCATTATTCGTTCACCTCTAAATATAAGATTAATTTCAACATCATCATTTCCTCTAAAACACAAGGACAATCAATGAAGTAATAGACAACAACAACAACAACAACAACAACAACAACAACAACAACAACAACAAAGTGAAAAGGCAGTTCATCTACATCCGAGACACAATCAGAGCATTTACATCACCTTAGAAAAAGCTTAATGTTGACCCGTCTGCTCAGACCACCGTCTCAATGTCAGGTAGTCTTAAGTTTGTAGTTTTTAGCTCAAGTGCGGAGGAATAACAGTCCATTTAAAATAATAGTGCTTTGTAAACTGTAAAAGGAAGGGAAACTAAAATAACACAAAACATTTAATGAAAGTGACTCAAAAACAAGGGCAATTAAGTGTGGGCTACTCTATCTTCTGTCTGTCTTTTGTGTATTTTCAAACCCCAGGCCTCAGTGGACAACATGTCGGAGCTGGAGAAGGGGATGGTGACAATTATCAAGGTTTTCCACAAATACTCAGCACACGAGTGCCAACTGAGGAAGGCGGAGCTGAAGGAGCTGATCAACAACGAGATGAACCACTTTATTCAGGTCAGAGCCACAACAGAAGTGACATTAGCGTTCACAAGACGGTAAATGGCAACACAGACACTTTTAAATCAATTGTAAAACAGCAAAGAAGCTCGGGCCTCTGATGCAGAAGCTCTGGATCATGGGAGCTGCGGAAATCTGGAGGACGTCGCCGGGAAGATTTAGGACAAACTGGAGTGATGGCGATTCAATATAAATCTGTTTATACCACTGGGGACATCACCATGACAACGGGTAAACAAAAGAGCTGCTTTTAGGAGGGACGGGCTTCAACTCAGACTGAGATAAATGATCCCTCGGACGGCAAACGGACACAAACAGTTTGTTGTATTAATTTTGTGGGACCATGGGATACGCGCTTTAAACGACTCGGAGCTGCGTAACACACGACTTATTGTCAATGATTAACGACAATTACATTTTCTTGTTTTAATGATATATGTCATCTCGCTCTGTTTTGTTTTTCAAAATTCTATCATATTTTTAACAATGTTTATGTATCAGCATATGAAATGTAATTTGAATGCATTCTTTTCTTTGTCTACTTGGAAATGTGAGGACTAAAATATTTATACTTTTTGTCTCTTTAAACAGAAAATCAATGAGAACGACACCCTGGACGAGCTGTTCACAGACCTGGACCAGAACGGAGACCTGAAGATTGACTTCCAGGAGTTCATCACTCTGATCGCCATGGTGACGTCCGCCTGCCATGAGCTCTTTGTGCCCAACAACCAGGGAAACTAGACACAACTGTTTTAAACATCAAACAGTGTTTTACATCTCTTAAAGAAACTGGTCCATCTTCAGTCCTGTCCTTGTGAATATTGTGACATTGCATGATATTCAAAATTAAAAGATGTGCTCTGTAACTTTTCTGGTAGAGGTTCTACCACCTTCTTGTTGTTGCTTTGTTAAGATGTTCCATAGTATGGCATTAAACTGAACTTATCTTGCAACAGCACTCAGGATCAAAGGTCAAAAAACTTGCCATTCATTCAGTAATTTTCCACCGTTTGTTCCCGCTGTGGGTCACAGGGGACTGGAACTTATCCCGGTGACTTTTGGCCTTAAGCAGGTTCACCCTGGACAGGGGCCAGCGCGTCACAGGGACATAGACACAGTAACACGAGAAGGACCTGCAGACTCCACCCATAGAGACCATGTGACGCTGGTCTGGCCCGGGAATTGATCCCCTGATCTCCTTATTGGGTGGAAATTTTAAAAAGTAAACAAAAGAGCAGTGGAACAACCCGCTAAGCTGCTGGGTCACGAACATGTATTAGTACATTGTATATAAGTGTTTATATAGTGACAAGTTTAATGCCCTACTATGCAACATTCCAGGCAAGCAGTAACCCCTTCAAAACGTAAATGTGGAGCTTTAAACTACAAGCTCAGCAGGTTTTATTTCTAATTAGACATCATAATGTAATGTATAATGAGGACAAAGTATTACCTGAATGATTGCAACCTTTTCAAATGTGTATGTAATTCTATTCCAAGACAAATATGAGTGTGTACAAACTAAGACAAGTAAATATTATACTATATATAACGGGATTTGGTGGACTTAATTACTGCCTATGAAGCCCCATTCACACATGCACCCTTAGCTGGGAATGTACCTGCATTTTGCCATTTTACCTTAGCTTTCTTTATCTGGCAATTTACCTGGGGAATTTACCAGGGAAAGTGCCAGGACTAAAGCAGAGAAGGTGTGTGTGAGAATGAAGTCAGAAAATTGCCAGTACCTCTACTGTTTCTTTTGTTACAAGCTTGGTTTCCATGGCTAAGCCGTTAAGTTTAAGTTCCATTTTTAATTTGATTTAATTTTCATAATTGCTGTAGTGATAGAAGCAGAGAGACACTTTACACTTTATAAAATATCAGATTGTAAAGAGCAAAGCAATACTGTTGATATGATGATGATACTGTTCCTTATAGTGCATAGTAGCCATTACTACATTAAGAGGAAATAAAACACAATTGTTGGCGCCTGTTTCATAAAACAGCATATGAGTGGCATTAGTTACCCTGAACTACATGTGTAATGTTTTATATTTTCATATCACCATCTTTATTTTACACTGTTGAGTGGTAACAAGGAACATTTATATATTTGAGTAATTTTTTTTATATTTTTCAGCTGTAAACAACAAAGTGAATGGACTGAAATTGCATATTAATTTTGCACATCTACCTCCTGAGGAGACTCAGGTCTTTTGGAGTGACAGGGCCACTCCTGAAGACCTTCTATGACTCCTGGGCTGTGCTCTGGACTCGGTGCAGGAGGTGGGGGACAGAAGGGTCCTGGCTAAACTCACATCTATGCTGGACCATGAGTGTCGCCCCCTGCAGGACACTCTGTCCGCTCTGGAGAGCAGCTTCAGTGAGAGACTGATCCACCCTCGCTGTATGAATGTCTTTCCTTCCTGCTGCTGTCAGATTCTACAACAAACCTTGCCCTGAGCACGTGTATACTCTCATACCCATGTGTAATACTGACATAATCATGTGCAATACTGACTTCATCGTGTGCAATACTGTCATATCCATGTTCATATACTTGCTGTAAATAAGAGTGTTTACTTTTGCCACTATTATTATTATTATTTTTGTCTTATTTTTTATTTTTTTCTATTCCTTATTAAAGGCACAATGGACGATTTTTCGGCGATTTGAGAACGCAGGCGGAAGTGCTCATGCCCCCCCCCTTGCGGACTGATACAACACACACGTGCGTTTGTTTATTAGCGCGACGGATCGCATCACATCTCTTGTCTCCCATAGATTTCCGTCTTCTTCTGCGTCAGCTCGAACAGTCTTTCTCCGTCTTCATTTTGTCCTGTACACTGAGGGAACTATATTATGATAGATCAATGCGCTTAGACACGCGGAAACGTACTGGGGACGAGCCGCACGCGGCTGCAGGTGAGCGGTAGGTGCGTTTTATGATTGATATGTGGCAGGACTAATCGTCAGTCCACGCCACGAGGAAATAAGACTCAGATTTGGGCCAGAAAAATCGTCCATTCAACCTTTAAGAATATGAGAGGTTTTGTCTTTAAGAGCTTTGTTTTTAAGAGCTTTTCTATTAAAAGTGTTTTTTTTAAAGCTTTCTATAAGTTCTGTTCTTCTAGAACATCTGTTCTTCTACTTCTGTATCTACTTGCAACACCAAAATTTCCCCATTGTGTGGACAAATAAAGCTTCTTATCTTATCTTATTGTGTAAACAAATGTGGCAATAAAACAGCCACATTAAATACTGAACAAACAGTACAAATGTGTATAAATGTACTATGAACTATACATTTTCTTCATTTGGAATAAACTCCTGCAATATCCATAACCCAAATGTTGAAGATACAAAAGAGCCACACATAAGGTAGGGATGGTCAAACATGGGAAAGAATCAATCTAAAAGCGATGTGCCCATCCCGGAGACACCTGTCACGCTGGCAATGTCAAATAAATATGGGTCAAATAATAAGAGTGTGTGGAGTGTCTGCCAGTGTTGTCCAATAGATTGTCTATCTGGCGGATCACAAAGCACAGACAAAATGTATGATTCATGTCAGCAAAATTGTTAAATTGAATGAATAGAAATGAAGGTTTTGTGATTTCTGTCATGTCTTTGTGATTTTAATTTAATATATATATTTTGTTGTTGTTGTTGTTGTGTGAAGCACTTTGTGCCTTGTGTACAAATTGTGCTCTACAAATAAACTTGCCTTGCCTTATGACTTTTAAACAAAAAATGTTGACTTTAAACCTCAAATTTTCGATTAAAATGGGAAAACATTTCATTAAAACTGGAAATTATTACTATAGAACTTAAAATTATTACTTTAAAACTCAAACATTTTGACTTTTAAACTCAAAATTTTGAGATTAAAACTCAAAATTATGACTTGGCGGAAAAGGGCTTCCATAGACCTCTCTTATCCAACTGTTGATCGATTCTGTGTTTTGATCTCGCTGTGGCTGATCAGAGTAGACAGCCGCTCCGGGGCCCGTTGGACTTCACGTCTGACCGCGGTCACATGCCACTGCTCTGTTTATTAGCCCCTGTCCACACTTCTCTAATGTTGTAGCTGGACTTACGCCTGCTCCACACTGGGCGTAAAAGTTACAACTGCGTGTAGCACAAAGGGCTTTAGTCCTGCTAGTGCACTGGTTGTCGGCCTGTGGTGCACTTGGACACTGTAGTTCCAAAGTTCAGAACATCTTTTTGACAGACCACTTTTAATGGACCCAGCCAGTGGAACTCTCTTCACTGACTTAAAACTACAGACTGACCTGAACATCTAAAAGCATCAAGGAATTTGTGTCCATTTGCTTGCTATTTAAATATCCGTGTATATGCAATATTATACTACCTGCGTTGCACCAATGAAATTTCCCCATGTGGGACAATAAAGGAATATCTTATCTTATCTTATTATACAGCAATATTTAGGTTTTCTCTCATTACTCTTGTGTCTGTCGACAGCCCACTGACTGGATCACCTTGAAGAGGTCAAGAACAGTTCAAGTTCAAGAACCAAGTTCAAGACACCAGCATTGGTCTAATTTGCTATTCTAATAATAAACTAGTTTTAATAAGATTCATGATATACCATTTTATGTAAAAAAAATAAGAAATAGGGAGAATATCAAACACCTGATGACTTGTGCAATCCAATACAAAAACATCAGCTTTAGAAGGACTTTTAACTCTCTAACTAGCTTTGACTGTTACATAGATTTAGGAGCACACACATAATGTTTATTGTAAAAATATCAGGTTTTGTTTTATTCTGGCTTTCATGTCAGGTGAAGCAGGCAGAAGATGTGTAAACTGCAGAGAACCAGGAGAGACGCAGAACCAGGGCGTCAACGGGAGAGACGCAGAACCAGGGCGTCTACGAGAGACGCAGAACCAGGGCGTCCACGAGAGACACAGAACCAGGGCGTCCACGGGAGAGACGCAGAACCAGGGCGTCCACGAGAGACGCAGAACCAGGGCGCCCACGAGAGACGCAGAACCAGGGCGCCCACGAGAGACGCAGAACCAGGGCGTCCACGGGAGAGACGCAGAACCAGGGCGTCCACGAGAGACGCAGAACCAGGGCGTCCACGGGAGAGACGAGGAACCAGGGCGTCCACGAGAGACGCAGAACAAGGGCGTCCACGGGAGAGACGAGGAACCAGGGCGTCCACGGGAGAGACGCAGAACCAGGGCGTCCACAAGAGACGCAGAACCAGGGCGTCCACGGGAGAGACGAGGAACCAGGGCGTCCACGGGAGAGACGCAGAACCAGTGGAGCGCAATCCCCAGCAAAGCGAGCAAGTGAGGGTAGGGGAGTTGGTGAAGGCAGAGTACTGGCGAGGTGAGTGGGGAGGCGTGAGGACAGCGGGGAGACGTGAGGACAGCGGGGAGACGTGAGGACAGCGGTGCGGTGGAAGCGGTATCTTAGTGCCATGTCGTATGTGGCAGGCGGAAGTGGTGAAACGGGGGAAATTCCAAGCTCGTTTCTGATGTAAACAGCACAGATACGGAAGTCCTGTGGCGTGCGCGAAAAGAGAATATGTTTTGGCCATAAACTACAGTCGATGGTTTTAGAAAATAAAAGTGTGTTAAAAGCCATGGATCAATAATGGTTTTAGCATAACTAGGAAAACATTGCATAACTTAAGTCGGTCAAAGGTAGGCGTCAGTCACTACTACGCCCGACTATGTCCCACTACTACGAGTCACTAAATTGGGTTTAGCTACGCCCCATGCAAGGATTAGGACAGGACTAGGTAGTGCACTAGGTCCCTGAGCTGCCCCTGTAGCTCTGAAGTGACAAATATACCTTAACCATAACCCATTTTTTTGTACTTATGCAAAAATATTATTTCCTATTTGTGTTAAAACCTATTATTTTCTAATAATCAAACTTTTTTATATTGCTTTAACCTATTATGCTTCCAAAATAAGATAAATTATATGATTTTTAACAATAAAGGCCAATCTAACCTAGTTATGCGAAAACCCATTATCGATCTATGGCAAAAAACACTTTTTTTTAATTTTCTAAAAACCATCGACTGTAGTTTATGGCCAAACCTGTTCGCTTTTCGCGCACGCCTCGGGGCTTCCGTATCTGTGCTGTTTACATCAAAACCGAGCTTGGAATTTCCCCCGTTTCACCACTTCCGCCTGCCACAGACGGAGAGGCCGAAAGAGCACCAAGGTATCGCTTCCATCGCGCCGCCTGTCCTCGCGTCTCCCCGCTCACCTCGCCCGTACTCTGCCTTCACCCGCCCCCCGACCCGCGCTCGCTTTGCCGGGGATTGCGCGCGGCTCACGGCTCGGTCCGGGGCTGTCTCGTTACGGTTTAGCTTTAGCATGGAGGCTTTAGCATGGAGCTAACGGAGGATGCTGCTGCTAATTTGCATGACAACAGCGAAAACTAATATTAGCCTCCTCCAGCCAATCAAGGTGCCATCGTCGGGAGCGGGGTTTGAGTACGCCGGGTTCCCGTTTTTGTCGGATTTCGTGGCGATCGGACGGGAATGATTTGAGTATTTGTTTCTTTGTGTGATTAGCAGCCGTTAGCAGCAGCGTTAGCCTCGTCTTGTTGTTCTTGCAGCTGAGGAGTTGGAGATTGTTGCTTTTGTTGTCTGCGCTCTCGGGTAAAGGCTCTCTAGGTTTAGGATTACGGGCGTTAATAATTTAAGGTAAGATCTATAACTGACTTTGGCACAATTCAATGTTCTAAATGGAAATATTTAAAATCAAGATGGCTTTTAAAACGATCTGATGTGGTATTGTTCTTGACTAATGTGCTCTGAATACAGGATAGTGGCTAGTCTTCAGTTATTATTGGCTGTTCTATATTCAGATAATAATATTAATGCAAAAAATAATAATATAGGCTAAAGTATTCAAATGTAGTTAAATTATTTGTCCAGAAATTTGACTAAAACAACGCTAGGGAATGCATTTTGTTTACCTCTTTGTATTGTTTTGCACATTGTACACAGCCTATTCCAAAGTAGTGCCGTGCTAAAGTATCGATATAGAGTGATACTGAATGTGATACAGTATCAATATTGTGGGCTGCCGTATTGTAACATTGGTAATTTTGTTTTATTGTTTTATATAAAAAAGGGAACTTTTTATTCTATACATTTGACATATTCACTGGTTTGATGATTAGAATTGGTATATTTTTTGTTAAGTTTGCAAGTTGTGGTTTATAAAGAAAATACTTGCGGTGAAGTATATTTGGCTCAAAAATGTTGGTAAAATTGTCAGTGTCATGATATTGTATCGTGAGCCGTGTACGGTATTGCGAGAGATAACCTGGTACATGAATTATAATTTAATCTGATCAGAAAGTGAAAGAGCATCTAAGTATAATAATATAACTATCAACCCATAGTTTTGATTTCTACTTTAGAGCAACATTTAAGTAAATACGTTGAAGTATTCCATATTTCCTATGCCAAAGCAAATTAAATAAGTTTGTTTATAAATTGTATGTTTTGTAAGATTACTCAAATATAATAAATACTCGCTTAACTAAGACACCTTTTAGAACTCGAACACTATCATGATACTTTAAACACCAACTGGCTGCTCTGTTCATTATGTTTGAATATTGCATTTTAATAAGGTTATTGAGGATCTAACCTAATAAATGAACAAATAACATTTTATGAAATAAAGGTAAAGATGATTAATTAAATACAATGTTAGATCTGAAATATCATTGTATAATAATTTCCTGGCTCGACCTTAATTCTGGGACATTTTAACGTTCCCAATAAAGGTGTGTGTGTTTTTTTTAATTTTTTTTTTTTTTTTTTATGCTAACTGTGTTCATAACAAGCTCAACCAGAAATTGCATTTTGACAAACTATTCTTTTAACAGTGCTGCCTCATGCTTTGGTAAGGTAATGGATAAAAATAACCATTATTACATATAAAGAAAGCCATGATCAAAATAAACCGTATAATTTGTAATGCCAAAATGTTTTGTATTATGTGAATTAAAAAAACAAAACACCTTTTCAAGTAACATATTATTGTACTCTAGCTGGCTGTGCTATACTACATAATTTTATTTAGAAATATATTTCAATGACCGTTTTTAGTAATTGGTTATAAAATAAACCCTAACCCAACAAAAAACGATAGCATAATTAAATCTTAGTGTAAAAAAAAGAAAAAAAAATCTACTTTATTTGTAAATTCAGAAGCATAGAACCATATTTCAACATTTATTTGGTTGATAATGTATTTAAAAAGTCAATATTCCATGGAAACAATTTTCGACTAATCGAAAAAATTATCGCTTATTAGTCGACTGCTAAAATCATTTGTTGAAGTAACTAAATATTTATAAAAGACAGAAGTATACTTTAGCAAACAAGCTGTTTCAAATGGTCAAGTTGCAATATTTTATAAAACATTTGCTTTAGACAAATGTAAGAACAGCAACATAAAAGTGAATCATTTCATTTGAATAGTCTGTTTACTCTGTGACTTGGGCTTTCCCTACATCCTGTTTACTCTGTGTATGTAAATATGTTCTGTGCTCTGGTTTTACAAGTTAAGAGCTTGTATTCAAATCTGCTTTAGTTATAGCTGCAATAATAAATAAAAAGTAACAGCGTTTCACATTTGCCCTTTTATAAATATGTGCTGAATGTCTCACAATGCCTATTAAACGTGCCCAAATTTCAGAGAACTGGTTTGAATGAAAATATAAAAAGTTGCATTTTAAAATTTCAGATTTTTAAAGTTTAAGGCTATTAACTTTGCACGTTCTTCTCTTCTTCCACAAGCTTAAAAAAAAAAAATTGAAATAAGTGGGTAATATTGACAAAAATGTATATCATTTATTATTATTATTATTATTATTATTTTTTATCGAGCGGTTAAAACACAATCATTTTTTTTCAATCTTTTTTGTCGTTGTCAGCAGTAATATCTTCAGCACAAAAAAAAAGATAAGAGAACCTTTATTTGTCCAATGGGGAAATTCCAGAAATACAAAAAATCTTGACGTTTTTCTTTTATTACAATATTGTGGCAGTTTGTGAGAAATGTGATAAAGCATGAATGGACCGTAAAACGAACCACAAAAATGCAGAAATATATCAACTTTGTACACTGCAACTTTGGTTTTGGTTAGTTTCATGTTCAAAGAGCCATATCGGACCAGAAAAACAAAACACAAATCTGTCTGGAGCTGCAAAAAAAGTAAAGCCTTATATGAAGTGAACACTGGCTGTAAGTGTATATTAGCTATATTGGCCTACTATCAAAATGACTAGGGTAGCAATACATAATGAGCATATCTGATTACATTTTTATTTTCCCTGCAGCGCCCCCTGGAGAGAGTGACGCACCACGCCACTACTCTGCTATACAATATTTGATGCTTTAAGTTTAACTTCCATTGCAATGTTAATGTATCATATTTTGTTGCATTGATAAAAATATAGAAATACAATTAAGGAATCAGATTTGTGTCATTTTTATTTCGAGGATTCGAAAAAAACAAAAACGCTGTCCTCTTCAAACCTCAATAATACAATCCTCTTCTCTTTCCCCCCCAATATCTGGGCAACAGTGCAATTTAACACGACCTGCAATTATATATTTGATCATTTCTTCAAAGTTGGTCCATCAAAGTTCACATACCTGCATAACAGCGCTGCCTGTTCAATATTGATCACATCACGCGACTCATCATAGTCAATTTGTTGAAATAATGTCCTTGATTTGCTGATTGGTGATGTTGCCGGACATTTTAATGGTTTAGGCCATGGATCTATGATTTAGGCATACTGTACATTGAAGACAACCATGTTCTGCTGATGTAACTTTGTGAAAAGCTTTTAAAGGTCGAATTCTGTTCACATTTTAAAAATGTTATGTCCAGGAGCGTTTACATTTGAGAGAAGACTGAAAAAATAATCAAAATATTTAGTTTATTATAGTTTAATATTATAGTTTGTAAAGTCTGAACTACAGGGCTTTGCTGTTTGTGAGACATGATATTTTGTTTGCACAGGAAATTGTGATTTTATGATTGTGACCATTCAAATTGTGATTTTGATTTCATTTGCGATACAAAAAAAACAGTTTACTGTTAAACTTTGGTGAAATTGTACCATTTTGCAGCATTCTAAACTAGCTTTGAGGACTCTGCAGAAATGACTGACATTTTGTTTGTGTTGCAGTTGTGTGGAGAGTGTGATGTCCAGTCAGTGAGCCATGGAGGGCAAGGGTCCATACCGCATCTATGACCCGGGCGGGAGCGAGCCCAAGGAGCAGAGCTACAGGCAGCTGCTGGAGGAGAACAGTATGCTGCGCGAGAGGATGAAGGGCCTCAAGAGCCTGGGTGAGTGAGTGAGGGCCCCTTCCCACAAAATGGGTTCTAAGCCCACTCATCTCACCTCTAACCGACTTTCACACTTTTTTGATCCTTATCTACAGCGGCGACTCACTGACAGCAGCGTAATTTTACCACAACAAACTTTTACAGACATTTCCATCTGCTCTTCCTTGTCCACAGCCGCTCTCGCACAGAAGAGCCCTCAAAGACCTCAAGAGCACGGACTTCGTGTCTGATCTTAAAATATAACACCTGGACAGCAGGCTGTTTATTAGCATAGCCACACAATAAACATTGTAGTTTAATGTGTAAAACAGCTCCTGAAGCAAAGTGCTCACTGCGGTCTAGAGTTCCTGGCTCCTCCTGAGGGGGATGTTATAGAAGAACAATCCTCTTTTGAGACATGTGGTTGGTACAACCCACAGTGCAGCAGGAGATGGACATTCAAATAAACAACTAATACAAATAAAATATCAGTTGGCCAATATTTACATTTTTCAGCTATTGGCCTTAAATCTCCAGCATAGGCAGATGTTTTATTTAGGCCTTCAGGAGAGACATTAGTTTATCGCTTTAGTATGAAGAGAGCTCTGAACAAAATGTGATTATACTGCTCTTTATGGGTTTGTAGTGAAACAGGGTTGTGGATTTTTTTCTATTTACTTAATTTTACTTATTTACTTTAATTTGATTCTATTATTACGCAGAACAGCGAGTTTTTTTTTTTCTTTTCAAATCATATATCTTGTGGGAAGATTATGAAAATTGACACTACATATCAGCCCAAAAATATTGCAGTACTCCGCTTTATGTTTATGTTCTGTATTAAACAACAGAACAATTCTTATGTGCAAAGTCACGACTGAGGACCCACTGAGGTGGATGATGTTTGTGAGATCTTAATTTGAAATGCAGTAAATTTATTTTAATAAACTACGAAACACTGTTCCCATCCTCTTCCTCTTCCTGGCTGCCACTTCCTTTTTCATTTGGAGTTGAAAGTGTTGTATTTTCCGTTTCAGGAGACTTGCTGGAGGAGTCTCAGTCGGAGGCGTCCCGACTGAGGCAGAGGGTGGAGGAGCTGGTGCGGGACAACGAGGCTCTGAAGTCCAGCAGCATCGCAGCCAGCCTGTGCACTGGGGGAGGGCCTATGCTCACCGATGGACTGGGTATGCAGCTGCCACACATCAGGAATATATTTGTGTATATTCAGCACACAGTTTAAACAGAAGTTCGTTTTCAAACCGTGAAAGGAGAGTCTGTATGTTGTTGTTGTTGTTGTTGTTTTATGGCGGTTGGCATCCGAGTGTTGCATTACCGCCAGACTTTATTCCTTAGACTATTGTTGCTGTTGTTATTCTGTTGTTAGTGTTTGTTGTATGAAGTGTATATGATGTTGTTGTTGTTGTTGTTTTATGGCGGTTGGCATCCAATTGTTGCATTACCGCCAGACTTTATTCCTCAGACTTTTCGTAGTCCTCAGACTGTCGTAGTCCGTAAAAGTACTCCTTCCATTGCTTTGGTGTTACAAAGCCCATGAGGTCATGATATGTCTTTGTGACCGGCTTTATTCCAGGGAGACTCTTCTTCATCTTCCTCTCCCTCTTTGACGTTCGGTGCTTTGGAAGTACAAAGCCCATGAGGTCATGGGACGTCTTTGTTGTTTTACAAAGCCCATGAGGTCATGGGACGTCTTTGTCGTTTTATCCTTTAGAAGTGTATATGTTGTTGTTGTTGTTTTATGGCGGTTGGCATCCAATTGTTGCATTACCGCCAGACTTTATTCATCAGACTTTTCGTAGTTGTTGTTGTTGTTTTCCTCAGACTCTGTCGTAGTCCGTAAAAGTACTCCTTCCATTGCTTTGGTGTTACAAAGCCCATGAGGTCATGATATGTCTTTGTGACTAGAATAGTTGTTGTTGTTTCAGAGACCAACCGGCTTTATTCCAGGGAGACTCTTCTTCATCTTCCTCTCCTTCTTTGACGTTCGGTGCTTCCACCGTACAGCTTTATTCTTTAGGCTTCATTCTATAGGCTTTAATATGTCCACTGATGTCGCTGCTTGGTAGCCGTGCGTCTACGAGACTGGGCGAGGACAGGAGACCACCCCCACCCCCATCTCGTCACTCTGATCACTCTGACTCCCCAAAAGCAGACCCCCATCACTCCGACTCCCATTTAGCGCCTTTAGCCTGTTTCCTATATCTGCCCAATCAAGCACCTTTGTTCCAAGGAATCTCCCTGCAGCTTTAGCAATGATCCTGATCCTTTCAGTTCTGCTTTGAGTCTGAGCAGCACAGTTTACAACATCCACCATAAAGAGTACAAAATCCTCTCTATCCACAACCAGGGTATTCTCATTAATTCTGGAACCTGCACACTTTGGACCTCCACTCTTGAAACCTTCACACTTCTTGGGAGCCACGCTGGCCTTTCTCATTTCGCCCTGGCTGGGAGCAGCGCTGGCTCCTCTCTCTGGATTTACTCTAAACTCGTTACGTGAAACTTTCTTGACTGCATCTGCATAGGATATACCTTGAGAGACCTTTATTTTATGCACCTCAGCAGCTCTTTTGCTAAACCTGCATCCCCCGTAGGCAGAGCTATGTTCTTCCCCACAGTTACAGCACTTCAGTTTTGCTCCCACGTCACACTTCCCATACTCGTGATCTCCTGCACATTTACCACATCTTTGCCTCCCTCTACAGACCGCTGCAATATGCCCAAAGCGCTGGCACTTAAAGCAACGCAGGGGCGGTGGAACATATGGCCTAACGTCATGGCACATGAACCCAATGAACACCTTACTAGGCAGGCACCTCCCTTCAAGTGTTACCATTACCGACAAGCTGTCACATCTTACCCCAGACCGGGTCACCTTCAACCGCCTAGCGTCCACCACCGTAGCTCCAGTCAAATTCTCCTTAACTTCATCCACAGACGTCGCCGTAGGGACACCTACGATAACTCCTCTGACCGTGTATCTTTCAGCATCAGACACAAGAATGTCCTTTCCACCCAGACGTTTAGTTCCAATCGCCTTCCGTTGCTGAGCCGCGTCCTTGCACACGACGTGTATGTAAATCTTTGCTCTCACAAACTCTTTGACACGTTGTTTATATTTACACGCTCAAGAACCGCTTTATTCAGGTGAAGTGACTTTGGAATGGGCCGCCAAACCACAGTTAATCTTACTTAGTTAAACTTACTTCTGGGTTAGCGATAGATAAAATACATCACGATTACATAAAGTCAGCGCACCAGAATGAAGTCTGGTACCACTGCTTTAACAATGCGTTCAAACCAAAGCGTAGAAGTCGAATGGTTTACATGTAGTCCAACTTCTCTGCGGTGCGTTTCAAGTGTCTTGACCCATGTGTCCCAGGTGTCGGAGTTGTAAAAAGTCAATTCATAATCTGCAAAATGTGTTGTACAAAGGCCCCGCGACCCCGGTGTTTCTATGCTCTTGTAGTTCATGGGGTGACCACTAGAGGCGCTCCGGCACCACAGGGTTCATTATGACATCACTGCATTTCACCCTTTATTCTTCGCTCCATCCCATCACCGAGTGCCTTATGATGTCACCGGTGTTCCGCCTTTGTTCCTCCTTGGCTTGGTGACACAACATAGCAGCTACATTCCGCCTTTGTTCCTTTGATCCTGGGGAAGAACATAGCTCTGCCTACGGGGGATGCAGGTTTAGCAAAAGAGCTGCTGAGGTGCATAAAATAAAGGTCTCTCAAGGTATATCCTATGCAGATGCAGTCAAGAAAGTTTCAAGTAACGAGTTTAGAGTAAATACAGAGAGAGGAGCCAGCGCTGCTCCCAGCCAGGGCGAAATGAGAAAGGCCAGCGTGGCTCCCAAGAAGTGTGAAGGTTTCAAGAGTGGAGGTCCCAAGTGTGCAGGTTCCAGAATTAAGGAGAATACCCTGGTTGTGGATAGAGAGGATTTTGTACTCTTTATGGTGGATGTTGTAAACTGTGCTGCTCAGACTCAAAACAGAACTGAAAGGATCAGGATCATTGCTAAAACTGCAGGGAGATTCCTTGGAACAAAGGAGCTTGATTGGGCAGAAATAGAAAACAGGCTAAAGGCGCTAAATGGGAGTCGGAGTGATGGGGGTCTGCTTTTGGGGAGTCGGAGTGATCAGCGTGACGAGATGGGGGTGGGGGTGGTCTCCTGTCCTTTCAGCATTAGACACAAGAATGTCCTTTCCACCCAGACGTTTAGTTCCAATCGCCTTCCGTTGCTGAGCCGCGTCCTTGCACACGACCAGCAGCGAGCCATCTCTAAGGACACTCGCACTCTTGATCACTCCCACAGCTACAGTTAGGCTCTTTGACAATGCCACTGAATTCCACTCCTTAAAGGATGCACTATCCTGTGCAAGCTTTATGATCACCTTACAGTCTCTGCTCTCACCCCGGACATCAATAGCTTCAGCCTCATCCTGCTGCTCATTCCCAGAACCCTCGGACGAGCTAAGGGACTTTTTACGTTTCCGGGCACGTGCAGGCAGAAAAGGCTGCTCCTCCACGCCGTCCAGAACGTCTTCCATCCCCGATCCACTCTCCTCCGCCATCTCCCGTCTCTCCAGACCGGGTGTTGAGCAAGGTTGTTGTTGTTGTTGTTGTTGTTGTTGTTGTTGTTTTATGGCGGTTCGTAGTCCTCAGACAACCAGGGTATTCTCCTTAATTCTGGAACCTGCACACTTGGGACCTCCACTCTTGAAACCTTCACACTTCTTGGGAGCCACGCTGGCCTTTCTCATTGGTCTCTGAAACAACAACTATTCTAGTCACAAAGACATATCATGACCTCATGGGCTTTGTAACACCAAAGCAATGGAAGGAGTACTTTTACGGACTACGACAGTCTGAGGACTACGAAAAGTCTGAGGAATAAAGTCTGGCGGTAATGCAACAATTGGATGCCAACCGCCATAAAATAACAACAACAACATCTTGTCGTCTTCTGCGTCTACTTGTGAGCTTAAATAAAGCTACCAAAAGCACCTGGTATCGTCTCGTCTTGCCGATCATCATTCCTGGCCTCCAGTAGTGCTCTGACAGGCACTCTCGAGCAGTGACTTCTACAAACCCAGAACTGGGCCCCAGCCGCGGCCCAGTTGCCGTTCGAGCCGTCGAAGTTTGGAGCGCTGTACCGGGCCACCGATGCTGAGGGTAGGCGGAGCGAGCCGTATACCCCCGGGCCGGTGGGTCCGAAGCCCACGCCTGCGCCACGCCGGTTGCCCGTGCCAACTCCCAGAGCCTTCCCGCAGTCTGAGTTCCAGCGCTAACAGCCTCCACCCCCTCCGGATTCCCTGTGGTGGGCCGATCAAGCCGGGCCGACCCCACAGCCGCCGCGCCGGGTTACCAGTACCCACGGCCGGGCCCGCCCGAGCCAACCCACCCAAACCAAGGGGGACCGGTCCAAGGCCCGAACTCAGGGGCAGGCCCCGCTGCGGTGGTCGATCAGATGCGAAACCTGCTGAGGGCGTTCGATTCTGAGCAGAGTCAGATATCTGCTCAGCACGCTGTCAGGCCGGTGTTTCCGGAGCCTTGGACCGAGCCGACCCAGCGTTCCGAGCCGTACCAAGTCCAGCCGCCGGCCGCGCCGGGGTACCAGTCCCCATGGCCAGTGCCCTGGTTCCACGCCCCCGCCAAGACGGCGCCCCGTGCCGACCCCCAGCCTTCCCGCGGTCTGAGTTCCACTTCCAACCGCCTTCACCCCCTCCCGAGTCCTTGTGGTGGGCAGGCCAGGCCTGGCCGACCCTCCGGCCGCACCTTTGCGCCAGTACCCACGGCGGCCGCCGGTGCGCCCCAACCGCCTTCACCCCCTCCCAAGTCCTTGTGGTGGGCAGGCCAGACCCACTGCCACCGGTGCGCCCCAACCGCCTTCACCCCCTCCCCAGTCCTTGTGGTGGGCAGGCCAGGCCTGGCCGACCCTCCGGCCGCACCGGTGTGCCAGTACCCACGGCCGCCGGTGCGCCCTGGTCCTCCGCCCGAGCCAACCCAGCTTCGTGGGTCACCTCCCGGGGACCTGACCCGACCTGCCCCGTCCCTGTCCGGGACAAGTGAGCGCAAGGATGACTCAGACCAAGGAGGACCGATGGGGCAGTGCCACCTCACCACCACCCTCGGCCCTCAGCAGAACAAGCTACTAAAGTGCGTGGTGGAGCCATGGCAGGCAGATGTTTTCCCGGTGAAGGAAGGCGATGTGGGCACGCGCTCGAGGGAGGATAATCACGCTGTCGACCTGCTCGATCTGAAGACCGTTCGAGAGGAGATCGCGGGTGTGTTTTAAGTCTAGTTCTTATGTGTATCCAGGACATCAAACTAAAAAGCAGTGCTCTTTTGAAACTGCGGTCTGAATATAGCATAACAGAAAGAGAAGTGGGAGAGTAAGAATCCCAACGCATAGGTCAAAACTATTTATACAGACGATAAGGGACATTTAGCCCTCCGTAGAGACTATTTTATTTCTTACATTTGTCTATACATGTTGCCTTTTGTCTCCAAGTTCCATATTAAAGATCCCTGTTGGAGAACTGCGTACCATTCATATAAAAAAAACATTATCCTCTTAAGCTGCCACCACATTAGCTGCCCTGATTGACAGTATAGTTTTCCATCCTCTCCCTTTCAGGTAAAGTGTGTCTTCATCCCGCCTCGGAGCAGAAGGACGACCAGACCATCTGTTTAGGGAAGACTCTCCAGCCGGAGAAGCCCATAGTGAGTCCTCTTCTTCACATTCTACTCTTATCAAATGGTTATTGAGCATCATGAATTGATGACGGATCAAGGACTTTCTTCTTTCTTTTTAGCACTAGGCATGTCAAATTAATTAACATGTATTTCTGCAGAAAGTATTGATAAATAGGGATTATATCGGTCGCGATAATATTGGTCATGATAATTATTGGCCGATAATGGTAAATTATGACACAGATAATTTGATCTGATGATTATAAGCCCAAAATACGCGTTCAGCCGAGAGAGTGAGGGAGGAACGTTTACGTGTCTGAGCTTCTCTGATGTTCTGGAGGAAAGATATTTCAGTGAACCCGCTTCGTGCCAGTCCCACTGAATGAACTGTAGTGCCAGCCTTTATCCTTAATCTACCATAGTTGGATTATAAGTCAATAAAGCAACGTCTGCCTGCTTTTAAGTACTATATATCAGGGCTCATACAGCCTGGTGTGTCCACATTTAGACTTAAAAAAATATAGAAAATAAACTCTTATTTACAACAATTTAGGTTAATTGTTTAAAATGGTATAGAATGGTAATATCGGTGGCAAACACGTGGAAATCAGTTATCGGCATTGACTGACTGATCGTGCATCCCTAATGATAAATAATATTAACTATTTTATGCCACTGACACAATAACAGTTAAATAAACTCATTAAAACCTGAGCAGAATTAAACCCCTCTGTAGTTATCTCCCCAAAAATGTTCTAGAAAACTAACAATATAGTAAATATTTTGACTACTCGGCACTCCTTCATGTTTCCAGCTTTTCTTCACAAAAGGCCACTACTATAATAAATATTTACCACAGAGCCTAAGGATAAGATAAGATATTCCTTTATTGTCCCACATGGGGAAATTTCATTGATGCAACGCAGGTAGATACAGAGGTAGATACAGAACAGATAACTTGCCCCCTGATGCCCCCTGGTGGTGGTTTTACAACAGATTGCAATCAATTCCATATAAGGCAAACTTCAATGTATCAACAATGTATCAACAATGTAAAATAAATATAATAAAGTGAGGGGGGCTTTTATTGTGGTGCCATAATGTTTGACATCTTTAACCGTGGAATTAGTCTATTCTGTGTAGTCTACTCCTAATAAGACGGGCTTGATTCCACTGAACAAAGTAGTCATTTGAAAAACATGGAAACTTTCTGTATGCACTTTGAGGCCTGTACTTTTAAATTGTTTTTTTTTATATTGCATCCACTTTTCTGTTACTTTGCTGTTGCAAAGTGTTGAAGTGTGGGGCAAACAAAGGCTCTTACCGTCTCCTAAAGTGTGTGTCTTGATCCACAGGAGGCCTTATCAGAGTTTGAAGTGGTAAACATGGAGGGCAAGACGGCAGACGCCTTAACCGTACGTGCTTTACTAAATAAATCATGAAACAAGAACTAGCATGCCAACGCCACACTTCCTGCTTTGAGAACAATAAAGCGCTC
This sequence comes from Eucyclogobius newberryi, assembly GCF_026437365.1. Lineage (NCBI taxonomy): Eukaryota > Metazoa > Chordata > Actinopteri > Gobiiformes > Gobiidae > Eucyclogobius > Eucyclogobius newberryi. The sequence goes on along the minus strand of NW_027315823.1, from coordinate 27,688,199 downwards.
TATAATTAAATTGAAAAAGGCCCACAATGGAATAATTTTCCCCTGAATAGATGCTTTTACAGTATAACTGTACACTGGTAAAACAGCTTTTATCCTGATCCCCTTTAAAGGAAATGCATGATGCTTTGTTTGAACTAGCTTCACCCCATCTTCACTTTAGCTGCACTAAATATTACCAGTGCATTTTTTAATTTCAATATGAAATTGAACATAATAGGCTCTGTTAGTTCTGGTCACTAGACCTGTCATGACGCTTTCTGCACCAGATCTATGCCTAGGGGGTTTCTTCGTCTTCTTCTTTGGAATTTTATGGCGGTTGGTATCAAAGTGTTACATTACCGCCACCCACTGCAGTGGTAAGTCTTAGACTTTTCTTGGGGGATTCGCTTAGACTAAAGGCTCCAGAGTTAGCACATTAGTCTCACGGAAAGACTGACCTTCATGAACACGTATGTGTCCTCCTCATTTGTTTGTTGTTGCATGTTGTCTATGACGTCCAACTGAAGCTCACTGTCTGCTTGATCTTTAGGTACTGTTTGAGCACGACTCTGCGTAAACCTTGTAGAGATATATTTGGGGGTGGAAATGTCCCCTGATGACTTCTACTGAGGGCTATACTTTTTCTACTACTATTACTATTTATTTAAGATAAGATAATCCTTTATTGTCCCACATGGGGATATTTCATTGATGCAACGCAAGTAGATACAGAGGTAGATACAGAGGAAAAGAACAGATCACTTATAGGAAGTTTGAAAAACACTCTCAGTAGAAGAACTCTTAGTCCACAATACACACAAAACAAAATATCATGAAATAAAAATACACAGAAAACATTAAGATATTGTAGATAAAATTATGCAAAGCAAGAGCACTGACATTTTGGATTATCTTCCAAATGCTTTGAATTCATTAAAAGGCATGCAATTAACTGCATTACTTATTCTGTGTCGTCTTCCACAAAGTTTCAAAGCCTTGTTTTCTAATTCAGTGCTGCCACGGTGCGACTGTAATATTACGACGTCCTGGGAACTTATAAACCAATGAATAATTATTTATTTATTAAAAGTAATGATATTTTCCTTGTGCTGTTTATTATTATCGATAATACTTCTTTACAATATGGTTCAGAAGTGTTTACAGTCCTACTAAAATGGGCTTCAGCTTTCTGTCTTACCTGATCTCCAAACTACAGGATAAAATAAGTTATAGTTTTAAATAAATTGAGTAAACTTGAAGACAAACGAGGAACTATTCCAACACCAGAGATATTGTTAAGACGCTGACGTTAATGAAGGGATTTGTTAGTCTTTAGTATGGCTCCACTTGGGAACTTCCACGTCTTGTAGTCTCCCGCCGGCCGCTCCTGGAGGACTGACACTGATCCACTGTTTTGTGACTAAACAAACATGGGTGCTGGGCTGAAGCCTGAGTCAGTGTGGGGAAAGCCCAGGACTCACGAGGGAGCGCCTGTGTCTGCCAAAACTGGTCATTAGAATGTCAGCTGACAGTTTATTTTAAGATAAGATAAGATAAGATAATCCTTTATTGTCCCACATGGGGAAATTCCATTGATGCAACGCAGGTAGATACAGAGATAGATACAGAAGAAAAGAACAAATAACTTATAGGAAGTTTGAAAAACACTCTCAGTAGAAGATCTCTTATAAAAATCTTAGGATGTCCGCCGGGATAACGTGACGATCTCCGGGTAAGACGCCGCAGTTTCATGAGTTCCTCCTAATGAGAATTTTGTTTTGTTTTTTGTTTCTAATTGTATGCTATCAATTATTTTATTAATCAAGTAATCTATTCGTTTTTCACATTGCCTAAGCCCCTTTTAAAATCATATTAAATATTTTTTTTAATAAGCATTATAGTTCATAGTAATAATAATCAAATGAGAGCTTTCTGCTTAAAACAACACATTTCATTCTTAAATTCACATAAGTAAACCAAAACTGCAACGTTTCACTTCACTAGTCCAAGGGCCGTATTTGCCCTCAGACTTGCCATTAACTGGAGCTTTTTGTAAGGTGCAGTTCCAGGGTGCTCTTTTGCTACCTTGCCAAGCTTAAAGCTGGCGTTAAGAGGCCAGACTTGGCCACTGGAGGCTGTAGTGGAACATGCCAGTCCATATATGGTGATAGTATTGTTTTGCACAACATGGAAAGCTCGCTTTCACCCCCGGGTACTAAAGCGGTACTAAAGCGGTACTAAAGCGGTACTAAAGCGGTACTAAAGCAGTACTAAAGCAGGTCCAGAACCTTGAGGTGCTGAGCACAGAATGCACCGCAGCACGTCTCTGCTTGTAAACTAACTTGTGATCCATACAACAAGAGCCACGGGAGCGGATGATCCCAAAATGCACAGACCCATACCCGCATTAGTCCCTGTACCAGGTCCAAGTGCCTCACCACGAGCGCAGTTCCAGTTTCTCCCGGGGAGCGTGTCCTCGAGATGGCCTTGTCTCAATCAATTCGGACTAAACCAGGGCCAGGGCCAGGTCCAGAACCAGGACAGAATGTGCTGCACTCTACGCAGAGATGACCCACACACACCCGGTGCCAGGCCCCTCAGCGAAGGTAGTGCAGGGATTTTAAACTTTGTTCTTACACGGGGCACAGACGTGTTGGATTGTCTAACTCTGATAAACTGGGTTCTATGTTGCCCGAGTTTCCAAGAAGGAATTCCGAGATGTGAGTCGGAACACGTCGTTTTTGTTTCTAGGTTGTGTCTCATTCTGTTACAATACTTTTACAAGACATAATGTACTTGCCATTTATAGTAGCATCCTTTTTTTTAAAGAAAATTGTCTGTTTTTTGTTATTTTTGTTGTTGCTAACAATTATAGCAGTGACGCTTGACACAAAGAATGAGGTCAGACATTGCGCACAGAGCTGTTGTATTGCAACATTCCACTCCCATTAAGATATTTTTACTTTGAAACTGGACAAACAGGTTTCAGTCACATGATGGATTCATTTTCAATGCAATTTATTTTGAAAACGCGTCATAACTGCCAAATGTGGCAGGTCAGGTACTGTCAGGTAAAGTCAGGTACTGTACAACACGGAGGCATTTCATTTGTGAGCGAGCGTGAAATTGAATGAATGGACATTACACAGAAAGGATTTTAGGTGTCTGCATTTAAGGTTTGAAGAGATTTATTTATTCATTCATTTATTCATTCATTTATTCATTCATTTATTCATTCGTTGTTTTAGGAGTTTATGGTGATCATTATTAAAGCCGTTGTGACTTCCCCCCAATCCCTCTGTCTTCTTTCCTGTGTGGTCCCCAGGCCGGGTCGGTGATCCCTCTCCTGCCTCAGGAGAACGAGCTGGCCTCTCAGCTCAAACGCCTGGAGAGCTCCTTTAGCATCTTCGCAGAGGAGTCCAACCCCAACCAGCTGCTGGCTCACCTGGGACGCATGGCTGTGGAGTTCCACCACCTCTCGTCCAAAGTCCAGAAGAACGAGCAGAGGACCTCACTGCTGCAGGTACTGACGCAGGCTGGTCCAGCTTCTTCTGGAACTTGGGACTTTTAAGACTCAATGATCATTTCTCACCAAATGCTGACTTGATCTTGTGATAAACGACTCTATTTCCACTGATGGTGCTTAAATGTTGAAATAAGTCGACAAACAGGACACAGCAGATTCGTCTCATTTTACTCAAGACCTAAAATATGACATTTCCAGTGCGTAATGCATCTAACATTATCAAAAGCCTGTGCATTACATCAAGAGAGGTTAAAACACGGTGTAAAGGCTTTGCAGAGTGGTGAAATAAATGTCTTTTACTTGTCTCACGGCAACACAAACTTGGAGTTTCTAAACGATCTGTTTAAAAGAACTGTTCAAGGACCAGTCAAAACATGGCTTTATTTATTATTTTATTTTTCTCTTAAGCTCGTTTTGTTGCACTTTCCTTTGTGCCTTTTTTTCAGCAGTGCGTTATTTACCACTCTGCCTTGGCAACAATGAGAAATGAAACAAGATTTTTCCATATATAAAATGGAAACTCTTCTTCTCTGACAGACCCTGTGTGAGCAGCTGAGGCAGGAGAACAACGAGCTCCGCAAGAAAATGGAGGAGGACCACCACATCCGGAACAGGGACCTGGAGCAGCTCAGGTCCGCTCTACACTCACACTTCTACACCAATGTTTTTTAAAATCTAGGGCTCATGTTAGGAACGGTTAAGATGTGGTTTAGGACATTCTAGTACTTTGGTGGCTTGTACTATTATACGAATACTTGCCAAGAACTAGCACGAACCCTTAAACACTGTCTGAACTTGGACAGTCTCCCTGGCACCCTGGACTCGAACCCGGCCCTAAACTACCAAGAACTGCACTTAATGAAAAGCACAAAGTAAAATCCCTGTCAGTATGACTTATTGAGTGTTTATTTGTTGGCCGAGAATGGCAAAAGAAGTGCTTAAGCCTTGTACGCACCAATCCGCCCTCCACTGCCCAGTACGGACTCAAAGCAACACACTTTCACTCTGTCTCGTCCCGCTGGAACAAAAAACCAAACCACCAGGCAGGCAAGACAAACTTTGGCACATGAGGGAAACGAACCAATAAGGGCTGTGATCTCACACTTGCAGTTAAACACACAAATGCTCTGCTGTAAGAAGCGGCAGGGACAGACCGAAATGATGAAACTGATAAACTCAGGACCAATCAGGGCGCTGCCAGTTACACATGCTGTCATTTGTCCTGCGCTGTCCTACGAGACGGAGCTCCATGTGCAGTTGGCACATGGTGTCATAAGTTTGAACCCCGGCTCTGACAGTTTACTGCATGTCCTCCCTTCTCTCTCATCCCCATTTCACACTCCACTTTTCTGTCCAAAAAAGCCTACAGCCAAAAATCCTTAAAAAGAAACAGTGCTGCCCTCTACTGTCCTGGGAGAGTTGTTCCACACTCTTTAAGCCCACTCACGCTGTGACGTATCATTTAAGTTTTCATTTGACATGACAAGGCCATTTTTTAAATGTTTTCCCCCATCGTATTGATGACAAATTAATCACAATTTTCTGTTCCTTTTTTCCTATTTTTCGTCTTAAAGACATATAAAAATGTATTTTCTTTAGACTTTTAATCTCTTCCAAATATATTGTTTATTGATTTCTTTAAAACAACAGGCTTTTACATTAAAACGACCCAAGCTGATCATTGACAATTTGAAATGACTGAATCTCTAGTAAAAGTCTTAATTGCACAGCAGTTAGACCTGGTTCAGTTCTGTTTTATACAAAGTTCTGACCTGTTCTAGCTCTGGTTTAATCTTGCCTTCGTCCCGCTGTGAACTAAAACGGAAGTAAAAGTTGGACCATTATTTCAGAGTTTGTGCAAAGTTCACAAATGAATGAGAATGAAAGTGACTCTGTAAATGACGCCCTGCCTTTCACTTTTGATTCTTGGCTTCTTATAACAAACTGCTCACTCGGGTAAAGAAGGGTCTTCCCAAAAGGAGGAGGAGGCAGCTGCTGGTCCGGGTGGCACAGGATGGGACTTATTATGTGTGTGTGTGTGTGTGTGTGTGTGTTGCAGACAGGAGAACCTGAAACTGAAGGAGCTGGTGACGGGTGGAACCACGACGGCCCCGCAGGAGACGAGCGCAGAGGCAGGACAAACCAAAGAGGAGCCGGTGAAGGAGGAGGCCGTACGGTCCAAGATGGAGGCCAGCACGCCACAGAAGGTAAACCCAGCTGGACCAGCAAGAACGCAAGTCCCAACATGTTATATAAGTGTTTGGTCCTGATTTGAGCCCAGTCTAGTTCGGTTTTAGATCTGGTTTGGTTCCGCTCTTGTCCATTTTCAACCTAAATTACTGGTAGTTTCACATTATAGCAATTGGAATTTGAGCCCGACCGATACGATACAAAGGATGACCTTACTCATATATTAGATGATGAAACAAAAAAAGTAGTTTATGAAAGCTGATTATGAAAAGTTTTAATTGGGTACGTTACAGTGATATTTACTGTTATTTTGCGTCTTTAACAATGACGCTTAAAGGCTGAAAGTTTATTTGGGCTGTAAACTAAATGTAAACTAGATAAATGCACTGTAAAATGTAGCCTGGGCATGTTTTACCTTGTTTTAATCCCTCTAGAATAAGTCTTCAACTGCTCATACCCCTAATTAACTTATAAGGTGGCACTTGTTAGGTCATAAATTGTCCTTTGTTCCTTTTAACGTGCGATTGATTGTATTCATGAAGTGACCGTCGCGTTACTGTTTAAAAATCACTTACTGCTCCGTGTATCTGCACATCCGACCGCTTGTCCGCTCGGTCACGGCAACGTTTACACCATTTCTAGCTTGTTAAACTGAGCGAGGCGCGGCGCTTCACCATCACCGAGGCGTACAAACTTTAGAACACGCTCGAACCAAAGCAAATAACTATTGTGTGTTTTCAGAGCGGAAAAGCAGCAGAGAAAACGCCGACCAAACATTGTGACGTTGAGACGTATGAGAAGAAAATCAAGCTGTTGGAGAAGCAGAGGAAAGATGTTAGTATAATTTTATTTCAATACAATTTAAAAGTGTATGTATTTTATGTTGCTGTTGAATGATGATTTGTCTGTCGCAGGTTTTGGAGGTAAACAAACAGTGGGACATTCAGTGGAACGCCATGAAGTCACAGTTTGAACAAAAGGTAAAGAAATGCTCCTTTTTCTTTTCGTCTGTGTTGCAATGGTTTGAAATGATTTGGTCAAAACATGTTCATTTTGTCTGACTTTCGCATGCTCTCAAAGCCAAATTAGAAATGATCGTGTCCTTTGCATTGTTTAGTCATTTTTAGAAGAGTTCTCAAAACTTAAATATTTCCATAATCTGACCATATCTGACCCAAAAGGCACACAAACAATCGTAATACAGTAAGTTAATTCAACTTTACATGTAAGTTAATTCAACTTTACATACAGGAAAAATGCCAAGAAATTGACTTTTATGTAAAAAAAAAAAACCTGAATAAATAGATCAGTCACTAATAGGGCTGCAGCTATCGATTATTTTAGTAATCGATTAATCTATCGATTTTTCTTCGATTAATCGATGAATCGGTTAATTTTTTTGTACAATCCGTAAACCATTTAAAAGCATATTAAATCGTTTTTTAAATAAATGTTATAGTTCATTGTAATAAACAAATAACAAATTGAGTTTAAGTTTGTCCCCAAAACAGCAACATTTCACTTCACCAGTCCAAGTGTTCTGTTTGAACATAAAGAATATATAAAGAAAATATATAAAGGGTTAATTAACTTGTCACCAGACTGTTTGTAACAGTTACAGTATGAAATCATTTGCGTTTCTGTCACATATCTTAAAATAAGACATTAGTTTGTAAAACATTGTGTTTGGGACAGTGATGCTGGTGTCTGGAGCGGTGGCTCTACATTTTGCATTTTGTAACTTTACGGCGTTGTCTCCGTGTCATCGCAGACTTTCTGTTTCACATCAGATTATTATAACACGGTCGTGCTCCTCCTGCTGTTTCCATAGATGTGTTGACCGTTTCAAGGCGCCGCAGGCGAGCGTGTGTCATGTTTGAAACGTACGAGTGTGACAGAGAAGCAGAGTGTGGAGCGAGTGTGGAGCGAGTGTGGAGCGAGTGTGGAGCGAGTGTGGAGCGAGTGTGGAGCGAGTGTGGAGCGAGTGTGGAGCGAGTGTGGAGCGAGTGTGGAGCGAGTGTGGAGCGGTGGCGACGCGGGTGCTGGCACGGAACTAGTGGTGGTTGCTTGCGGCACCTGCTCTTTTACACAACAAAACTCTTCCCGGTCGCACCTATAATACATCCATGTGTCACACTCGTGAGTTTAAAACACGCCGCTCTCTCTGTTTTGCTTTAGCTGCTTCAGGAAGAAGGTCCGTGGGGAACAAAAGCGCCACAAGTTGTTCCGTGCGCTCCGCGCGCCACAGATTCACGTGTTTTTAATAAAATATGTAAATTAAACGAAGCATCGAATCAATAAAATAATGATCAAAGCTTTTTTCGAATTATTCGATTTAACTCAAATAATTGTTGCAGCCCTAGTCACTAACTCACTCCGTCTTCTCCATTCTGCTGTTGTTCAGGTAAATCCTTTTATCAATCAAGTGATGGTTGTATTGGGAATAAAAGTGTGGGTCAACCTAAACCTTCTACACTAGAGGACTTTCTTCTACACTAGAGGACTTTCTTCTAGACTAGAGGACTTTCTTCTAGACTAGAGGACTTTCTTCTACTCTAGAGGACTTTCTTCTACTCTAGAAGACTTTAGTTTCATTGCGACTCTCTTACGACCATTTGTCAAATCGTAACATTTCATCACAGCTGCTATTGGTCAGTGAAACGGGCTCCTTCCCTCTGAATATCACAGCGTGGCCTTTACAAGCAGATTTTCATGATACGCCGTTCGATTATGTGACACTTGCGCTCTTCTCCTGCCTGTGTAAATCCCCCTCTGACCTCGGCAAAAGTGCGGCGTCACAGTCCTTCATGCCGGTGCAAGACAAATAAACGCTGCAAAATGTGTCCTTTTTTTTGACACTACTTCAAATTTGCGGGAGATTTTAAAATCCTCGTGTGCTGCCGGCTTAAGACTCGATCGAGGACATTTTACATGCAGTATCTTAAACAACATTTACAATATATTGGCTAGCTCTAAGTCCATCGTAACAACAAGGTTTCAGTAAATGCGTTCTCACTTTTCCTTAGATCACGGACCTGCGGCAGCGTTTGGCCGACTCCCAGAAGAATGTGGTGGAGCTGGAGGCGGAGCGAGAACAGCGGCAGAGAGACTACGACAAGAAACTGCTGCTAGCCAAGTCAAAGATCGAAAATGTCCAGGTACTATCCTACACGACAAATACTGCTACTACTGCTGCTGCTACTGCCGCTACTGCTGCTACTGCTGCTGCTGCTACTGCTGCTACTGCTGCTACTGCTACTGCTGACTAAAGAACACTGCTGTCGTTCCAGGGAGAGAAGGAGTGCCTGAACTCTGAGACCACAGAGCTGAAGCAGAAAATCCGCTATCTCCAGGACCAGCTGCTGCCCCTGAGCAAGCAGAGGGAGTACCAGGAGAAGGAGATCCAGAGACTCAACCGGGTCAGTGCAGGACTCTTTCTCCGTTTGGTTTTAAAAACAAACATGGGAGTGAAAAGAGGATGTTAGCTGTTACAGAAGGCTGAACTCCACAAGGTCTCTGTGCTTCTTAAATGCCTCAAAAGTGTTTGATCACATCAACCATGATAAACAAAGAGCTTCCACCCGATCTAATCCAGCCACTACATTGTACTGTGAAAGTTAGTAAGTCACTTTTGAACCGTTGCTTATGACGAATGGAGTGAGACATGGTTGGATCCGGTCACCTATGCCCTTCAGTTTGTATAGGGACGTGTGTCTGCTGCAGACCTACAGAGTATGAAGAGCAATATGATATCAAGTTAGTTGAGAACCATAAGACTGTACTTTTTACCTGTCTGGAGGAGCTGCGGGGCAAATAAACTCAAATAACTTGTTGACCAATCTTGGTGTGGTTGAGATATTTGAACTTCTCTGATTTGAGCAAAGACGGACAGCATCTGTTTGTAGTATCATTAGGAAACAGTTCAAAAGTAGCTAGCTAGGCTTTTCAACAATTGTACAAATCGGATTATTTTTACATGAACTTCTTTTGAACATAAACTTTTTGGAATATGAAAAGGTTTGATGAGTGCCACTCGGTGGTCGAATGGATAGCACAATAACACAATTTCACTATACTGGCACGTCTTTTAAAGCCTATGGGACAAAAGATCCTTCACAACCAAATCACAAAAAAGTAGATACAGGTGAATAAATCTAATCCTGATGTTTTTATATCTGAAGGCGTTAGAGGAAGCCCTGAACCTCCATCCGCCCTCCACAGCTCAGCAGCCTCCAGGACCGAGTGATGCAGCCAACAACCTGAAGAAACAAGAGCTGCTCACTCAAATACAAGTCTTAAAAGAGCAGGTAAGCTCCATATTCATGTTTATCATGTAACACACTTTTGTCCATGTCCATTTTAGAGACTCTTGAGTGTGATCACATGAAGCTGTTTAACCAATACAGTCAGGAAACACAGAGCCTCGTGTGTTTGCTCTCTTCTATCAACAGTCACACTTCCAGATGAGTTTCAGGAGATAAAGAGACCTATATCAGCCGAGTGGACGCTGTTGTAGTTGTGCATTCTATCTTTTTTCCCACCCGCGAACGCAACTTATGCGCAAGTCATGGAATCAGTGACGACCATTGGGAATAGTCTATAGACAGCCCTACTTTTAGAACTCGACTTAAGATTAGATGAGCTTTTTTTGTCCACACAATGGGGAAATTGTGGGTGTTGCAACGCAAGTAGATACAGGAGTAAAAGAACAGATAACTTATAGAAAGCTTTAAGAAAAACTTATAAACAAAACTCTTAAAGACAAAACCTAATATTCTTAATAAGAAGTAACTTCCTGCGCTTTTCAATTTAGTCACTAACACACCAACGTCAACTATTATACAAATTGACTATATATTGAAGCCTGGCATATGTACTATAAATGTTCTTTCTGCTGTAAAGGTGAAAATCTTTGAGGAGGACTTCAGGAAAGAGCGCAGCGATCGGGAGCGCATGAACGAGGAGAAGGAGGACCTGAGGAGACAAGTGGAGAGACTACAGGGTCAAATCACCAATCTGACCAACCAGGTAATCAAAGTCCACAAATCTGCTTCACTTTTTCAATCAATGTTATTCATGGAACACGCTAAAACAAGGCCTTTTATGTGAAAGTGTTGAATGTGTTCTAAATATGTTAGCATCTTCTTACTAAAATTAAAGTCCTGTTTTGTATGTGTAAACATAAAAAAGTACAAAATCTTCAGTCCTAATGTGTAAAACTGGGATTAAATGTGCGCTAGCCTCTTTTATTGGCATTTAAAACCCCAGTTTTTGTGTGTCTGCTAAAGGTCCTGAACCTCTTACTTCCCACAATAAGGTGTGTGCATGTGCGCGTGCGTGTGCGAGGAGGTTGGGGATAGGCAATATGACTGCCAAGCTAGTGATGCAATTATAAAAAGTGTCATGCTTTATTTCCCCCCATGAGTATGTGTTTGTTCTGTCCAGCTGCACCAGGCTCAGAACGAGTGTCAGAGAGAAAGGAGCGAGCGCTGCAAACTGGAGCGACTGCAGATGCAGCATCACAAACAGGTGACGCCTGCGCTACACGGCTGCACTGTACACGCACAACTGCACTGTACACGCACAACTGCACTGTACACGCACAACTGCACTGTACAACCGCACTGTACACGCACAACCGCACTGTACACGCACAATCGCACAACCGCACTGTACACGCACTACCGCACTGTACACGCACAACTGCACTGTACAACCGCACTGTACACGCACAACCGCACTGTACACGCACAACCGCACTGTACACGCACAATCGCACAACCGCACTGTACACGCACTACCGCACTCTACACGCACAACTGCACTGTACAACCGCACTGTACACGCACAACCGCACTGTACACGCACAACCGCACTGTACACGCACAACCGCACTGTACACGCACAACCGCACTGTACACGCACAATCGCACAACCGCACTGTACACACACTACTGCACTGTACACGCACAACTGCACTGCTGCACTGTACACGCACAACTGCACTGCTGCACTGTACACGCACAACTGCACTGCTGCACTGTACACGCACTGCAACATGTTTCAAAGGCAGTATTTCCCAGAGTAGCACTGAACAGTTACAGGAGAAGAGCCTCACTCCAGTTAGGTTAGACCCGTTTTAAAAAGTGTTCAAACATACATTATATAATATAGATTACAGTATATGTAATCATCCATATACAAAACCTAGGCCTAGTCACTTTACCAACCACATTTTTCTTTGAACATCTTCCTTAAATGAATATCATTTTAATATATGCACAATTATCATATGAGTAGACTTTTTTTATGATCATTTTGTATTTTGTGTAGTTGTAAAATATAAAATATAATAAACATGACAATAAATCAGATTACCCAATCTTGATGCATATTCGTGTGCGTATTTGTGTGCGTATTTGTGTGCGTATTTGTGTGCGTATTCGTGTGCGTATTCGTGTGCGTATTCAAGTGCGTACTTATTTCCACATGACTCGATCACATTGCACTGTTGAAACTTGTGTAAAGTATAAGTTCCTTGTTGTTGTGTGGTGGTAATGGGCTGGTGCTGGTTGTAGGGGCAGACTCAGGACAGACGTGACCCCCCCGCTCTAGGCCCCGTCCCCGCCCTAGGCTCCGCCCCTCTCAGTCCTCCGTACTGTGGTCCCTTTGTGCAGGGGCTGGAGGCGTGGCCTGTTCACTTCCCCCCGAGGATCGCCACGGCAACGGGGCCTACAGCCGCCCCGCCCCTTGTCCGGGACTACCCGCCTAACGCCCCGGTAAGACTGGTACTGCTACTTCTGCTACTGCTACTGCTACTACTACTACTACTACTACTTCTACGACCTATCGCTATTAGTTCTATTACCAGCCTTTCCACGAGAGACTACCAGCATAACGCCCCGCTGAGACTGTACTACTACTACCACTACTGCTTCTACTACTACTGTAACTATCTTTACCTTTACTTCTACCCTTGGGTTTCAAGTGAGGACCGTTGCCATGGCAATGAACCATTTCACTACCAGCTTAAAGGACACATATAATGCAAAATGTACTTTTCCTGATCTTTTAACTATGTTATAATCATTGTTCCCTTGTCATAAACAGACCTGAAGTTGCATTTAGCTTAATTAATCCTGTTTACAAGGTCCTCTCCCTCTGAGCCTCTAAACACTCTAAACAATTTCTCAAAAGGTAAAGAGATCCAGGGATCTGCTGTGCTGTTTCTAGTTCCCTCCCCAAAAACATATAAAACACTGAATAGAACGTGACCAGAGAACAAAAACCAAAATAGCACAAAACATCCAAAGAAACAACATCATGGCACTCAAACAAAAATAAGAGTCCCACTTGGTATAAAGTCTGTCAATTTCCAAATTATGTATTTATCTTTGTATTTATATATAGTTAGTTTTTTTTAATTTTTCATATGTCCATAATAATGTCAATCCAGTCCTTTTTATTGTAGGTGCATTTTGTGTCATCCATTTTGTGTTTTTACCTGCAGCCAGAAGTATGCTCCAAAGATATCCACTGTCCATGTCTTATGCTCCAATATTCCTGAGCAACAGGACAGTCCCAAAACACATGGTAATAGTGACCGGAGTTCCAGCAGTTAGACTCTCCCTGTGAATAAAACACTTTGACATAGTGTTATGAAAAAAACTTGATTATGTAGTCCTCCACGCTGTGCTATTTTAAATCCATAAATCATCTCTAGACTCGCTCTGAGCATTTCCGCAATATATCACTCCTATATGTATAATCGTGACAGGCCTATGTGCTCACATTAGCATGTTCGGGGCAAGATAGCTTTTTTCCTCCATGGTAATTCCCTCTGCTGCCAGTAGATGGAGAGCTAACAATAATCCCCTGTGTGCTTTCTGAACTTATGTCATTTTAAGTTCTAAAACATGGCATATCAAGCTCGAAATAACGGGCCGGACAAGGTCAATGACCGGCGCAAAAATCAGTTTTGACCGACTCCAAAATCAAGGCTCCAGACATACTGACCGACGCAAATTTTTCAACGTAATATGTTTTTAATAGGCAAAAACAGCGCGGTGAACATGCCCAAAGCGATTCCTATGCACAAACTCGGGCGCGCTGTACTACAGACCACGATTATTGCTGTAGTTCTACAGCGGAGGAAGGCAGCGGAGCATGTGCGCGCGCGGAGAAAATCATGGCAGATAAACACCACGCTGCCGCCTTCAAACATAAACAAAAAACTGTGGCTGTAAGGACACTCAAAACTATCACTGTCAATAAATGGATTCATGATGATCTTGCTAAGTTTTGTGCCCGTGACTGGCGAGGGTATGATGAGAACAGGTGTTGTCATCGCTCTAAAGTGCAAAGTCTGCCATGAGTTCTGTAAAGATAGAATCCCTCCGTTTTTTATAAGTTATAAGGGAGTAATATATATTGTTGAGTGACCAGTTTTGATGTTAAAATCATGTTAAATGATAACGAGACATGTTAATAAAAGTTCATTTTTCATTAATTATGTTATTCTGTTTTCCTTTCCTTGTGACCGATTCAAAATTGGCCATGACAGGTACCAAATGATCGGTACCTGTCATGTTGACAGGGATGTAAAAATAATTATTTCAAGGCTTGCACATCAAAGTGAAGGTTCAAGAACAAGTTTAAATGGCAATAATACAAATAATGCAGAATGTGTGTCCTTTAATGCCTGGGTAAGTCTGGTACAACTACCCGCCCCAAAGACCTGCTGCTACTTCTACTTCTGCCACCACAACTGCTTCACTACCTTTACTACCACACAACTTACTACAACTGTTTCTGTTACTTCAAAACAGTTCTTAATGTCTTAATCTTCAAAGTACTTTCCATTGTTTCTGCCTTATCTCTGGAGTGGCTGTTATGTAACAAGGCTCTTTTCCTCTTTTTCTTTTAGTTCAGGCTCAGTTTTCTGCTTTGATAACGCCTTTAGGCAACACACACACACACACTTCCCTTTGCTAAGCTCGCAGCAGATGAAATGCGTATTAGACTGTAACCGTGGCGTTGTGCGCAGGGTTTCCCGTGGCAGTCGTCCTTCTCTCAGCCCAGAGGAGCGAGAGCTGTGGGGGAAAGCCTACGACCGCCTCCAGAAAACGCAGGTAATGGCACAAACTATGCTCGCCGCCTACGGTGGCCTTGCAGGGACATGCTGGGGGCAGGAGTTGAATGTGCAATTGAAATGAGGCAGAAAACAGTACGCGTCATGATGGGTACAAATCCTGATCGGAAAAGCAACGGCGATATTTTTTTATTTTTTTTTTAAATGGTGATATGTTTGACCATTTTATATTATTTTGTTATAAGTCAGTGTTCTCGCTGAGGGCTTTTGGCATGGCGGCCCGCCATGCTGCCTCGGGCCCCCGCAAAGCCCAAAAGCCGCCATGCTGAAAAGATACCGCCAGGTATTAAGATAACCGTGCGCGCGCCAAGGGCATTTTAGGGTGCTGCTGCGCTTGCTAGGAACGCCGCTCCGCGGCCGCCTGGTGCTGTTCGCTATTCGCTTTTTAAGTATTTTTTTTCAAACCTCACTCCAGCGAGAATACTGCAAGTTATGACATTTAAATTTACCGCAGATTCCAAGTCTCAATGGGACTTTCCTGCTGAAATTACACCGTTGCTTTGTCATTTCACAGACCAGCCGGCAGCGGCCACAGTAGCGCCCCCTGCTGCCGCCGCCGCCTTTGCGAAACGAGAGCGACAGAACGCGGACCCCGGGAAGCACTGAAGCCTGCGGGAGAGAGGGGGAGACGGAGAGGGCCCTGGTTTGAACTGGTGTGGCATCATTTTCCTACTGAACTGTAGATATATCCGACAATGTGTTTATACTTGGTTTTATAAGGCTATTTGTGGACACTTGGCTCTTCTGTACACACATGAATTTTATTTTCCTCTTTTTTATTATCAGGATTTGAAGTTGTTTGTTAAATAGGTTGGAATATGTGATTGTTCTTTCTGCAAATATGTATAAAAAAACACACACACACAAAAAAGTGGCACTTAGTTTTGTAGGGTTTGAATAAGCCATTCCCCCGGGTTCAGACAATAGGACGCCATTCCAGCCATACTCGATGTGAATGTGACTAATGCAGAGATGCCGCGCGCTTTGGGGAAAACGGGCGTGGTTCGCATGGATTGGAAAGACATATCCCTCCTTTTCCCCTAACCAGCTTTAATCAAGTCCGTCAACTTCTTTTCTTTCCCCCGAAACTTCTATTTTTAATTTGATTTTGAAACGTGAGCATTTATCCGCATTTTAAAAATAAATAATCGATATGATCAGATATTGCTGTTAAAAGGTTCAAAATGAAATTAAAACAGAAAATACCTTTTAAAGTAACGTGCATATATAAATTAAGTAAGATTGAAATAAAACACATTTCCAGAAGTCTCAAAGCTTTGGTTGTGGCAGAAAAAAGCACAATGTAGGAGGAATAACTAGAAGTACAATTAAGATTTCTCACAATATTGCATAATAAACAATGACTAATTATAATCAATATTCAAAAAAAGCCATTTACAAATGGAATAATAATAAATGTAGTTTCCTGAAGCGCGCGCCGTCCCAGCGTCTACATTAATGTTATAGGACTGTCCCATGTGAACCAATGGGAAAACCATTCATATTGAACATTTTTCAATTCTTTTTTTTTCTGATTATTTTCCAAGGCAAACGATGCGATTGTGCTCATTTATTTATATCCTGCTGTTTTTGATAGTTGCATTGAATCCGTGTGCACCATTGTCCTGGGTAATGCTGTTTCTCTGTCGTGTAGAATCCCGATAAAACTCTCGTAGTATTGAAAGCATTTGTTTGTACCGCACTCAGAAGTTAACACGGGCTGTTTCCATGACGATGGACCTAAACTCATTCACCACAGCACATTCAGAAACCTCACTCCACTCTTTAAGTCTTTTAGGGAGGTTTACATTCACATGCCTGAGCTGGTTTCTCTGACGCAGATCCAAAAAGAAATGTCTGAGGAAAAACTTGAATCAAGTGAAATTGTTTGTTCTTTGAGTCAGTGTAAATATTGATACATTCTTCTTCTTTAGATTCCTAATTTGATTTGACCAAAATTAAGATTCCATGTCCAGCTATAAATCCAAACAGTAAAAACACTGTTAAATGAACTTTAACACTGACTGGTCTGTTATGGTGATGGAAACCAGCTCTTACTCTTTTCTCTTCATCTGACTGTATCTTGTATTTAAATTTCTTGTTTCCAAACAGAATTACCATATGAAATATCTGTTTTCAATGAAGTACAATACCAAAGTACTACAGTTGTACCACAATGACTTCATTAGGCTAACATTCACAACGGCTGGGACTTGAGAGTTAAAGCTTCTATTGACTAAAAAGATTGACAGTGCAAAAAGACACATTATGAAAACAAATTTTGACAAAAAATGACAATGTGAAAACATGTTCTAGTCATTTAATGAGTGAACCAAGAAATGTTAGTCTTCACATTTTAAGGCACAAAACGTAGAGCCACATACACTGATGAAATGGGTAACTTTAAAAATATTGTGCTCAAAATATGATTAAAAATGGGCCACATCTGATCTTTTGAAGTTGTGAAGACGATTGCCTTTTAAATCAAAGACAAAATGTATTTGCTCCATCAAAGTGACATAGTTTTAACACTAAACTCTTGATCCCACTCCTCCGGTCCGTTCCAGACTCCGGTTTGTAGTCCAGTCCAGATCCATTAATCCGGACCAGACTCTCGTCCAAACCCTGGTCCCTAGTCCTGCTATAATCCTCAAAGGGCTCACCTCTGAGTTAAGGGAACACACTTAAACGTCGTTGCACTTTTTTGGGTACGCTGTAAAAATGCAGTTGTTTTTCCTCTTTTCTTTGCTCTAGGCAAAAGCACATGTGAGACTTTTGTATTTGACTGGCTTAATAAATCTATTCTAAATGTTTCACCGCCTCCCGGTCTGCTTTGTATCATCTCTACAGGAATCAGCTCGCTCCATAATCCACACTGTTCATGATATGGAATCCAAGGCGAGTTCATTTGTAGAGCACGATTTGTACACAAGGCAATTCAAACGGGGAAAAATGCACTCAAATCACAAACGGATATTTTGTAGCGCAGTAAACGAGATTTCAACCACTTCGAAGTTGTTGTTCAATCATCCAGATGAGGCGCAGCGAAACGCCAAACCAAAACCTCCAATAACCATCGACGCCGGTTAGATCGGTGCAGTTTGTACTCTCTGCGCAGATGTGCTCAAATGTGAGTTGAAGTTCGGTCCCGTTCTCGTCTCCACAACGGGCGGACCAGACTGAAATGAAACCGGTTATGCAGTATGGCCAGTATATTCAAAAAAATAATAACCTTTTAGTAAAATATTACACAAAATGAAATGTTTTACCACCTTCAAGTGAATAAATAAATATTGCAATGTTCTTGGAGTATTTTCAATTGCATTTTATTTCAAGTGATGCCAAAACAGAACACCTTTTTAAAAAACACACTTTCCCCGGATACACACATTCAACCATTTATTTCAAATCTCACCAGACCTGAAGTCTAACATTAAAAGGCTAAAAGGTAAGTTATGTGCGGCTTAAAAAAAGCTCTTAAGTGAAACATGTGGAAACTAAAAGCATATTTATTATCTGAATATTGTGGTTTGAAAACACTGTACAAATGTGTCGTTTGTGTCATTAGCTATAGGCAGGCTGAAAGAGAATTACAAATTATACAACAGTCGGTTGAATCTCTAGCACCAGGGACATGTTTGCATGTCCCAGACACGGCCAGCAGGGGGAGATACAAAACACTATTCAGCCCACAATTCTTTTAACCCACAGACTAATGTACTGCAATCCACTTTAAATTGATTAGAAAAAAGTAAGTACCGTTAGTAACATATTATGGACAATCTGTTTCATCTGCAAACTCTGGATGTATTAAAATAAAATAAAAATGGCCCTCAGCTCCATCAACTCTTTGCCAAAGAGAAATGGCTGTAGAATCCCTTCCATTTTAAAGGTGCATTATAGACTTGCTTCCACTGCTGCGTCTAAAGCTGGTTTAAATGATCCAAAGTGGACACGCAGAGGGAACGCAGACTCTGGTGAAAACAAGATCAACAGAAAATCATTTCTCACCAAACGCTGATTTCTGTGATAATCTTTTGAAAACTATTATGCTACGTTCAAAACCGCGCCGAATGCCTCTAGTTCAGGCATATTTGGCCCTCAGACTAATTTTTGTTGGCCCTCCGGCTTCATGCTATGTTGCCCCAAACAACAAAAACTAGTACTTTTTACTGTGAAATTGGAAAATTCAGGCATATTGATGTTATACCGACCTAATATTAATGTTCCAGGTATAATTAAAGGTGTGGAGGCTCATCGCAATTACATCAAATGCTGAATTTTTTTATGATTCACTTTGTCATTCAACAAATTCGACATTGTCAAGTTGTTTGTGGCCCTCTGCCCCGTATACGTTTCAAAATGCGGCCCTTGGTGAAAAAAGTTTGGACACCCCTGCTCTAGTTGGACGCCTGTACTTTGGACGGCAGACGATGGAGACGCGCGTCTTTGAAGCCCTGAACGCACTTTTGAACTAGTCACAAAGCCGCTTCTTGCTGCCTTGTGCACTGACTGTTTTTAGGTGACTGACTGCTGCTCTGGAGGAAGCTTGGTTGGTTGATTGGTTGACACGCCATGAATTTGGCCTGGGACGCTGGAGGAGGCGGTGTCGGATGCATGAAGATGCTTTGATCCTGATAAAGCCAAAAAACAGCCAGACTCCAAGTAATTTCTGAGATAAATGTATCAGAAGTGTTTTTTTCTATTTTCCTGAAAACCTTAAAATGTCTTTGGCCATCATGCCATTATGAGCTGATTTAGTTTTGACATTTGGATGACGTCAGTCGCCCATGTAGCAGACCTGTCACTGCCCCATGTGGAGCCGGGCCCCTCTTCACCCTTTTCCCCAACCCTAGGTCTAGGCACCTGAAGAGCTTTTCCTAAATCTAATCCACCTTCATCACATCACTACTGTATCCAAGCACCAAGGTTTTTTCCATTCAACATTGCATTAATTGCGATACAGAAAAATGTTCATAATATATCCATAATTTGCAGATGTGACAAGTGTACAGCAGGTCTGTCAGGTGGCCAGTGGAAGACAGTGGTTATAGAGGATAGTAACAGTAACTACGATATTGCAGTAGTGATGATACTGAGGCGTGTCCCAAGACTGAGGAGGTAGAAGAAACTCAAAAGCATCTCAAACATGGCCTTTCATAACAAAGTTAAATATTGTATTTCTCTGGTGTTATTCTGTCCCAAAGCCCTGAGAAAGTTGATGTTTGGTTCAGTAGACTGCATTCATGAGCTACAGGATCACAACATTCTTTCAAACTGAGCTGGAGACAGGTCAGAAATCTATAATGGAAATGGCCGTTTGTAGATTTGTTGACCTTGTTTTAGCGTCTTCTCTGGTAGCATAAATGAGCAAAGGTGAAATAAGTCGTTCACAATACGTTGAGAAAGTGGTGCCATTATTCAACCCCAAAGATGTGATTGTTATCAGTTAAAAATAACTACGTAACTCTGGAAAGAGCTGAATGTCAACATTAAAGTAGCAAGACAACAATGCGCACTTGAAGTCTGCTAATAGTCGGTACAAAAGTGGCTTCCTAAAAACTTCATTTTCTTTTTACTTTGGAGTTGCAATATAGGCTAACTTTTTGTAGAATTTTAGCTTTACAGGTACCACATGAATGCAGTTTTTGCTACATGGGACTTTAAACCTCAAACTCCTGATTAAACCTTTATTACCATCCATGCACCAAGAGCTCGGGATCGAAATAAAAAACATTGCGTTTGTGACCTGACGTGCACAAAGGCCATATATACAGTAGCATAAAGCTGCTGGGTCACTACTGATTAATACAACTATAGTCTCACTACTTTTAAAGGACAAATATTATGCATTATTTGTTTTTAATTGGCCTTTAAACATGCCCTTGTACCTTAAAAAAAAACTCCAAGAACTGACATTTGGGCTTCATCTACTGTCAGGAGAGGGAACTACATAGGAGACACAAATGCTAGCTTTCCTCCTACATGTTAACTGCGGTTGTAATGTTTAGAGCAGGTCTGGTGATGATTTATGGACTTAAAAACCACACCGAAAATCTCCGAGCCATGTCATTGGTAGAATATGACATCACACATCAGGGAGATTCTTAACAGAGTGTTTTTGACGCCCGGAGGGGAGAGGACTTACTAACCAGGACTCATCAAACTCGGGCAAATGAAGCCAAATGCTACGCCAGGTATGTTTTTGACAAGAAAACAAAGTAAGAGCATGGATAAAAGCTCAAAAAAGTCAATTTTGCTTAATATGTGACCTTTAAATGAACTATTTAGTTTAGAGGTTAGCATAAGGCTAACTAAAAAGTCTTTGATTTGTGACAACATCCCGAGCTCTAGTTTCAACTTCCCAAAATTGAGATGGAATTTTCACCAGCAAAACCAAAACTGACTGAATCCATTTCCCGGGCGACCAAACCGGACGTGTCTTCTTCCTTTTTGCATTAAACAGACTAAACCTGCAACATTTTCTCAAGAATTGGACAAAGAGTTAGTGACAAAATGACAGGTAAAAAGGCAGAGTATACATATAGTGCATCAAACGGAGGAGATCCAAAGCTTTTAGTCGTTCTTCTGAGGAGGAATTGTGCAAAAAAAGTGCAACGTTCCTCAAACGTGAAGTCAGTCCACGAATTTGTTTCAGAAAATCCATAAACCTTCACATCTGATCGGCCACTATTGCGTTGAATATATGCAATTACTTTTGGCCGCAAACAAATGTATTTGAATATTTTGTGTGTGTTGAGTTGGCAACATTGTTTCGAAGCAAGATCTGTTTAATTCTATGTATGTGAAATGGTGTTTATAAAAGAAAGAGAAGAGCCACTTATAAATGCTGACTTTATCTGTCATTTCAAATTTCTTCTTCTTCCCTCATCTTAAATTTCTTTTCCCCTTTCAATCTTGAATTCTTTCTCATGTTTACAGTGACCCAAATCATCTTTATTTGAAAACATTTTATGACAAAAATAATTTAAATGACCTGATTTATTTTATATATTTAAATGTATTATTATTACTATGAGTGTATCATACAGTAAATAGTGAATAGTTTAACTTGTTTATGAAATGTCAAAGGCAAATCTGTGGCCGTTTGCTATAGATTTAAATTAGTATTTTGGGATTTGAATATACTGAGACTGGGCTCCCTGGACCGGTCTAGGACTGGGCTCCCTGGACCGGTCTAGGACTGGGCTTCCTGGACCGGTTTAGGACTGGGCTTCCTGGTCCGTCGCTGTGTCTCTGAGTCCGTCCCCTTTATCCTCACTGTGGTCCACTCCGTTTGTCCCATTGGTCTGGATCTGGGTCCCGGCTGAGACTTGGTCCTTCTCTGCTCCACTGCAGAACACACAAGGCACTGTTACAGATGCTGGAGGCATGCTCCATGGTAAGTCACATCCTGGTAAGCCACGTTTATTTCTTAACAAAAATGGCCTCCTTCACTCCTTTTTCAATGTGTCCAAATGTGACCTCGCCAAACATATCAAAACAATAATGGTGAGGCCGATGGATGGACATACTTCTGCTGATTTGAGCTTGAATATAGACTATTTGACTATTTTGTTGTTATTTGTTAATATGGTGCCAGAGTACCCCCAATTTATGACGCCATGTTTTCACTTAAAGGTTATAAACTGATAACTTTGTGGCAGATCAACAATATTAGTTTATTCTACTGTAGTTCTCTAGGCCTACATGGTCTTGAATGGTTGTCCATCTACAAATGGAAGCGCGTTAGTCTTAGACTGTCCAAACCTTTTTCACAGACGGCCACATTTTGAAACTTATACGGAGCAGAGGGCCAAAAACAACCCAAAAATTGTCAAATTTGTCGAATTTGAAATTTTGCATCGGACATTGTTTCGATGACTCCACACCTTTAATAAGACCTAGAACATTAATATTAGGTTGGTATAACGCTATGCTTGAATTTTCCCAATTTTTCAGTAAAAAATACAACTTTTTGTTGTTTAGACCAACTTAGCAGGAAGCCTGAGGGCCAACAAAAATTGGTCTGAGGGCCACATTTGGCCCCCGGGCCATAGTTTGGTCAGTCCTGGTTCAGTTTTTTCCAAAGGGTTTTGTGTGGTTTTTCCTGCAGAACTAGGGTCTAAGGACAGGGGGCGCTATGGAGACATTCGATGGAGACATTCGATGGAGACATTCGATGGAGACATTCGATGGAGACATTCGATGGAGACATTCGATGGAGACATTCGATGGAGACATTCGATGGAGACATTCTCCATTTGCTTAATTCCTCTTAATCTTCTTCTCTATGTTTGACAAATGACTAGTTCATTGTTTAATTATCAAACTTTCTTCTGGCAAAATCAACAATTTTGTTCAGCTCTGAGCGACACCTGCAGTTGTGATTTTGAGCTTTACAAAAATAAATTTAATTTGATTGAAACATATACACTAGACACCAACCAATTATGCTATTCAAAACAATATTTCATTGTTTCATTTAGAGTTTCACAATCGTTCATCTTAAATCAACAAAATAAAGAAATCTGCTAATTCATTTTTGTGTTTGTGTCTAAAATACACTATCCTGCTTTCTTGAAATAAAATACAATATTGTAAACGATCCTCAGTAACCCTTCACTTTGACTGTGTCGACTCCTCACCTGTGAATAGCTCCGTTGGTGGCCGCAGTCTCAGACACAGAGCTGCAGGATCCTCTTCTCAGTCCTCCACAGTCTGAGCTCTTCCTCCGGGGTACGACGGGTCCTGGTCGAGACCCCCTGCGCTCCACACTCACGGCAGCTCCGGTCTGGTCCGACGGCACCCCCAGACCCTCCGAGGTCTCCATGTCCCTGGTGGAGTCCGAGCTGGCCCTGCGGCTGTACAGACTGTCCGAGGAGGAGACGTGGTTCAGCTGGCCCTCATGCTCATCTGCAGCAAGGAAACGGGACAAAAATGAAACAGAACCATCGTGCGACCAAAGACAAGCTGCAGTTTACATCAAGCGTGTGAGATCTTAGTCGCAGAGTGAGGCCTCTTCTCCCTGCGTCTAAAACACTAAATGGTACATTTACACTTTACATCAAGGAACCACTCACTTTTTCACACACACATTCACACACCAATGTGACACTGAGGGGGAGGTGGGTTAAGTGTCTTGCCCAAGGCCACAACAGCAGTATTCATGTGATTCATGTGATTTTTTTTCTCCCAATAAAAATAAATAAATAAAAAGAGTTTATTTTTTTCAATACCATACTTGCCCAAAAGATGATCTAGATTTAGTCTCCGCTACCCGGTGCAACTACTAGCTGTCTTACTATTTCAATTCCTCACGACTTGGACATCCATGCTGGTGCACGGTTAGGGTTTTGGTCCTTCTTCCGGATAATGAAATGTGTAGGTACGTCTCTGATTGGTTGCCACGCCAGCCGCCTAAAGGTTCAGCATTCTTTAACTTCTGCGTCTAGAGGGGCCAACGCTCAAACGCCTTCAGTCAGACGCTCAAAACGTCGGTTTTGCGCCACTCGGACACTCAAAACGAGCAGCAAAAAGGCTGGACGCCCTGGACGCGCAGCCACAGACCTCGAATGTAAACTGGACTCTTTGACGCTGCAGTGTGACAAATAGAGCAGGCTTTAGTCAGAAGTACCTGACTGGACCCTTTCTAGACCTGCAAGGTGTTCGTCAGCTAAACCCTCTCCAGATCTGAGTCCGTAACCTTAAGTATAATTGGTTTGTTTGCAGTACATGCAAACAGACCCTCCCCACAATAGTACCTCCGCGCTCTCCAGCCTTGTTGCGTCTCCGTCGGAGGATCAGCTCCAGCTCTGAATCCTTCTTGGGCTGCGGAGAGGAAGCCATGTCCTGAGAGCCTCGACTGGGACTGCGCTTCACCGTCTCCTGGAACAACACGAGCACTCAGTCACCTCCACCACAGCAGTGCACGTGTCTTACCAAGTGTGTGCTCACTGGGGATTTTAACCTGCATCCCTCTGGGTTTCTGTACAGATATTTAACCCACTATAATAATGTTGGACATGATTTCCAGAATGGAGGTGGAAGTGAGTGGCAGAATTATGGGCAGCAGAACTGATAAAATGTGTTTATTTCCTTTTTGCTGCTCAAATTAACTTTATATTGCAAAATGGTAAATGTTAATGGAAACTAAAAGTACTTTCTCTGTTGTTGAAGTGACTTTGCAGAGCTTAGCTTGCTTGTTTGGTACTAAGGGTTGATAAAGGACACTTCAATTCGCTAATTAATTCCTTTACACATGGACTCAACAGCAGCTTTTTAAAGGGGAGAATGATTCAACTGTGTGTGTTTCCTGTGTGAGCTGGAGTGTCCCTATTGTTCATCTTGTTTGACTTTTCTATTTGTTATCAAACTGTAGCAGTGTATTTATTTTTTTTTTTTTTTTTTTATTCCTCGATGACAATTTTGAACTCACTGCTAAAATTCTGAATGTGGTGATGTTATCTGCATAATCTCTATGGGACAGGGTCTGTTTTCCAAATGTGTGACTAGTATTGTTCCTGGAGATGCCGCCTCCAGTCACCAGGGGGCAGTAATTGAATGCAAACACAAAAAAGTATTTACCAGAATCCCTTTGAGTTCTTCCATGGCGCTTTCCTGCTTCTCCTCGCACACTGGCGGCGCCTGACAAAACAACATACAAAATATATGTATATATAAGTAAAATAACGCTACAATAAAAGAAGTATACAATAAAAATACACTTCTAATTTCAAAGTTGCACCTTAGTGAAGGATTTTTGAGGGTTGAATTATCAGAAGATGACGTATGGATTATTGGACTTTTGAAACAAAGAAACACTGCCTTAAATACCACTTGATGACATCACAATGTGGAGCCAAGGATTTTGAGGGAGAGCGTCTAAAATAAATGACTACTGGCACATTCCTGCTCGATGGGCTGCTGAGCATGATGTGTCTTGCCCAGGGGCACAACGGCAGCGTATGACCAGCGCTTCGGCCCTAGGAATGGCCTAGGCACAGTTGCCAGGTAACGCTGCTGTCACTTTGGAGGTTGTAGATAAACATCACCAGAGACACAAGGGGAAACTGGGGATGTCAATACAAGTCGATGTACTCACTTTAACTGCTGTCCTCTGCGCCGGCACCAGGGAGACACCGAAAACAATCAACCAATCAGAGAAAGAGGGAGGAGTAAGAACCAAATAGAGAAAGGGAAGAGAGACAAATATTTGTTTACTTAAACGTAATACCTAAAACACATTAAAAAAACACAAAAACAGACTCCCACGTCACCTGAATTCACCTTATAATGAAGTGAATTATCTTAGGGTTCTCTTTAGTGTAGCTTCAACTTGGAGCTTGCCAAAATATTGATATATTGTGATACTACATGTGATACAGTATCGATATCATGGGCTGCTGTATCGATATATTGCCATGAGTCATTTTTGGCACTATAATTTTGTTGCTTGTTTAAAGAAAGGAAACTTGTTTTTAAGCAAACCATTTGACATTTTGACTGTTTTGATGATTTAAACGGGTGTGTTTCATTTTGAGTTTGTGCAGGTCGTGGTTTAACAAAGATGAATGTTGTTCAAACGTATTGGTTTCTTTAAAAAAAAAGAAAAAGAGTGATGTATCGCATCGAGAGCCGTGTATCGCGTCGAATCGGGAGGGACCCTGTGATTCTCAGCCTTGGCTTCAGCATAAAAATAAATGCAAGTGGACGTGCTGACCTTGGCGTCCGGAGCCTTGACTGGCCGCAGCACGACGCCGTGTTTGATCCGCTCCATCATCTCGTTTACCGCCTTCACCTTGACCTCATCATCTGCTGGTGGAACACAAGAGGTTGGACTAAGAAAACTGGACGGCTCATTGGTCAGAACGGAGAGGATTACAGACGCGGCGGTACCTGAGTCTCCCTGGGCCTGCTCGGTCTTCACGGTGGGCTTGGATCCTTTGGAGGACTTTCTCATAATGGCAATCAGAGAGCTGGGGGCCACAACGCAGACGAGTCTTGACACTTTTACATTGACTAAATACATGATACAACTACGTGCAAGATGGAAAACATTTTTTAAAATCTAATTGTGTGAAGAGATGAAAAGAAAAATCAGGCATGTGACCTTGTAGCATGAAGTGGAATTCGATCGATTGAAGAAATACTGCATTTATTCGAATAATGAAACAGGATATTCACTGTTATGTTTTATTGTCATGTTTAGTTTAGCTAATTAAATCCATGCGTGTGCTGCACTCACCTGATTGGATTACACCTGGAGGAAGGGGGAGGGGGAGGAGGTGGTGGGGGAGGAGGAGGGGGAGGCGGGGGGTGAGGAATCGGTGCGGGGGGCGGGGCTACATCCAGGGCAGGGGGCGGGGCTGATTCAGGCGCAGGGGGTGGAGTCTGCTGCAGCTGAGACACTGTGGACACAAACACTAAATGTTAGAATGATTAGTTTCTTTAAAGGTCTAAGTATGGTCTGCATTACACTGGGTTCTGGAACTATTCGAGTTGTGGTTGATTCAATTTTCCACACTTCACAATTCACCCTTTTATCACTGCATCACTTTAAACCAGACCAAAACATCTTCAGTATGAATATTTAGCTATTTTATTTACCATATTATTCTTCTTTGGTCTTTTATAAACTTGTTTAAAGTGAAATTAATTAATTCAAATCCAAACCTATTCAAAGGTTTCTGGTTTTTTTCACAGAAAGGGCTTAATAAATAGACCAGTCTGAACCAATCAGAATGCATCTCTCGTCTCACCTCTGCGCTGTAGCGCACTGCTCCTCCTCACTTCCTGCTCCAGCCGTGACTCTATCTCCTTTTTCTCCTCGTCCAATAGGAACAGCTGTTTCTGCAGGGCCTCCACCTGCTTCAGGAGCGCGCTCTGCTCCAGCTGCTGCTCCAGACTCTGCACCTGAGGGGAAAACATTTTTCATTTAAAATGTAATTCCTGGTATGGTGCTGATAGAAATGAATATCTAGATGTTGTTTCATTTTATCCCGATGATAATATTCAGATCAAAATTGTGCTAAAAGTGGCTGTAAATGTCCGGGTTAAAGGGCGTATGACGGGTTTTTACAATTTTCTACCTGCTGTACATAAAAAATATAGTTTTACACCAATCGAGCAGGTATTTGTGGAGGAAGTAACATCACACTAGGAACACTCGTTCCAGTCAAAATGTATGCATAATTTACACAAAGAAACACATTTTCTGGCTCTTTAAACATTAATTCAACAAAAGAAAGTTGCTCTAATATATATATATATATATTTTTTATATTAGATGAGTTTTTGCCCATCGTTTGCTGGGTAATTTCCTAGTGTGATGTGTTATCAATTACAAACAGGAAGTGAAATTATAAACCTAAAAAAAATGCTATTTTGTGATAAAATAAATTTTGTGATTAAAAATATATTTATCTTATTTGCATTTTAGTTAAATGAGTCGTACAAACTGTAGGGGGCACTTTAAGGTTATAAAATATTGCAAAAACAGTGAATGGACTGTAGAAGTAACAACAAGAGAAGAGCAGTTTATTTTATTTTCATTGTCAGCTTTTTATGTATCAGCTTTTTGTGGGGGTCTGAAAATTACTACCGTTTTATTATTAAAACAATACTTTTAAAACATAAAAAACAAACAATCGTAAAAACTGTTTATTTATAAAGCAATGCATAGGTACCAAATTATTAAATACAGGACTGTACATGTTACATCCAAGCTATATGTATTCCTTCCTTTATTTTCTTTTATTGATTGAATGATCTGTTCTCACAAAGACATGCGGAAGTTTTGTAGTTGTGCTGTGTACCTGCAGGTGGTGCTGTCTCCTCTCCTCCTCCAGCCTCTTGGTGGCAGTGGCCAGGTCGTCCAGAGCCTTCAGCAGCTGCTCACTGGGCTCACAGCTCTGCATCAGGACCATGCTCTGACGGTTGGCCTCCTTCTGCTTCACCAGCATCTACACACGCACAAGCGCACACGCACAAGCACGCACAAGCACACACGCACAAGCACGCACAAGCACACACGCACAAGCACACACGCACAAGCACACACGCACAAGCACGCACAAGCACACACAAGCACACACGCACAAGCACACACGCACAAGCACACACAAGCACACACGCACAAGCGCACACGCACAAGCACGCACAAGCACACACGCACAAGCACGCACAAGCACACACGCACAAGCACACACGCACAAGCACACACGCACAAGCACGCACAAGCACACACAAGCACACACGCACAAGCACACACGCACAAGCACACACAAGCACACACGCACAAGCGCACACGCACAAGCACGCACAAGCACACACGCACAAGCACGCACAAGCACACACGCACAAGCACGCACAAGCACACACGCACAAGCACACACGCACAAGCACGCACAAGCACACACAAGCACACACGCACAAGCACACACGCACAAGCACGCACAAGCACACACGCACAAGCACGCACAAGCACACACGCACAAGCACACACGCACAAGCACGCACAAGCACACACGCACAAGCACGCACAAGCACACACGCACAAGCACGCACAAGCACACACGCACAAGCACGCACAAGCACACACGCACAAGCACACACGCACAAGCACGCACAAGCACACACAAGCACACACGCACAAGCACACACGCACAAGCACACACAAGCACACAAGCACACACGCACAAGCACGCACAAGCACACACGCACAAGCACGCACAAGCACACACGCACAAGCACACACGCACAAGCATACACGCACAAGCACGCACAAGCACACATGCACAAGCATACACGCACAAGCACGCACAAGCACACGCACAAGCACACACAAGCACGCACAAGCACACACGCACAAGCATACACACACAAGCACGCACAACCACACGCACAAGCACACACGCACAAGCATACACGCACAAGCACACACGCACAAGCACACACAAGCACACACGCACAAGCATGCACACACACAAGCACAAGCACACACGCACAAGCACACACGCACAAGCACACACAAGCACACACGCACAAACGCACAAGCACACACGCACAAGCACACACGCACAAGCACACACAAGCACGCACAAGCACACACGCACAAGCACACACGCACAAGCACGCACAAGCACACACGCACAAGCACACACAAGCACGCACAAGCACACACGCACAAGCACACACAAGCACGCACAAGCACACACGCACAAGCACACACGCACAAGCACGCACAAGCACACACGCACAAGCACACACAAGCACGCACACGCACAAGCACACACAAGCACGCACAAGCACACACGCACAAGCATACACACACACAAGCACGCACAAGCACACGCACAAGCACACACGCACAAGCACACACGCACAAGCACACACGCACAAGCACGCACGCACGCACAAGCACACACGCACAAGCACACACGCACAAGCACACACAAGCACAAGCACACACAAGCACAAGCACACACAAGCACACACGCACAAGCACACACAAGCACACACGCACAAGCACACACGCACAAGCACGCACAAGCACACACAAGCACACACGCACAAGCACACACGCACAAGCACACACGCACAAGCACACACACGCACAAGCACACACAAGCACACACGCACAAGCACACACAAGCACACACGCACAAGCACGCACAAGC
The DNA here is from genome assembly GCF_026437365.1 of Eucyclogobius newberryi. Classification (NCBI taxonomy): domain Eukaryota; kingdom Metazoa; phylum Chordata; class Actinopteri; order Gobiiformes; family Gobiidae; genus Eucyclogobius; species Eucyclogobius newberryi. The sequence goes on along the minus strand of NW_027315823.1, from coordinate 27,657,673 downwards.
ACACACAAGCACACACGCACAAGCACGCACACACACACGCACAAGCACACACAAGCACGCACAAGCACACACGCACAAGCATACACGCACAAGCACACACAAGCACGCACAAGCACACACAAGCACACACAAGCACACACGCACAAGCACACACAAGCACACACGCACAAACAAACAAACACAAATACATAATTTTAGGAAAGTTTCATTAAAGGGCACATATCATGTATTATTTGTTTACATTGTTATTGTCCTTTAAACATCACGTGTCGAGGCTGGTCATGGGAGGTTTTACGCAAAAAGATAAAATGGACAGAAAACTAGGTAAAATAGAAGTTATTTGACTAAATATGGAATATGCTGATTAATTAAATGGAAGTGAAAAATAAACAAATAAATAAACAAAAGTCTGTGGCAAGGACCTACTAGCCATCAGGGGGAATTACTATGAACCCCCCAAATCTAGCTTTCCCTGACAGTTGTAATAAATGCATTCTGACGGAAGAAATGCTCAGATTGAGTCTGGCGATAATTGATGGACTTGAAAAAAAGTTCCGGCTCTACTTTTAACGTCACAAATATGGAAGATTTGCATGCTCAGAGCAAGAGGACTTGGTAAACAGGATTAATGCAAACTATTTTTGAACAAGAAATCTCAACGCCTGAATGTTGGATCGTAAATGGAACCTTTAAGTTTTACCTCGTGGGCGAAGTCCTCAGCCTTGACTCTGAGGCTCTGCTCAAGATCCAGCTGCTCCTTCACCTCCTCGAACTCCTGCGCCGCCATCACAGACACTGCACACACCAGACCAGCAACAGTACTAACCTTTCTCATGAATATAGACTATTATTATTACCAAAGATAATGATAACAAATGATGCAAAACACTCCCCCTGTTAATATTCTGAACATGACATAGTGTAATTAAAATGTTATTCTACATCTACACATATTTTACACATGTAGCATAAACCAGTCACTGCTTTACTATGTTTTTTAGTTAGAAAAAGGTTTTGTTTAATTTCCACAAAACAAATGAACACAACTTTTTGTAGGAAAAAACATGTCCAGTTGATGCAAATGTAAAACTATTTTGTAGTCCAAGTTAAGACCATACTTTTGAACATTCTCCATTGACATAGATACGTTTTGTGCCATATTATGGAATGTAATAGCAAAAGGGACAACATTTCCATGGAGATGAGCAGGAGGAATCAGGTTTGTGGAGATGCGACACAGTAGTGCAACAAAAACAAGAAAAAAGCTTTTCACTTGGTCTATTTGTTTGGGCTAAAAAGTGACGTACTATGGAGGCACATTAGAGTGAAATTGAGTATTGTTTCTATTTCTTGTTCCATAAGTCTGATAATGAGTCTTTTCTACTCCTACATAAGTGACATCTGACTCACTGTGACATATGTGCAATACCGTCATATTCATGTGCAATACTGACTTAACCATGTACAATACCGTCATATTCATGTGCAATTACTGTCATACTCACAAGGAATTAAGGCCATATTCATAGGGCATATAACTGATGTAAATAAGAGTGTTTACTTACCATTAGTATTAGTATTATTTAGTCTTATGCTAGCTATTTTTACTTTATTTTATTTATTTATTTATTTATTTTATTTATTTTATTTATTTTATTTATTTTATTTATTTTATTTATTTTATTTATTTTATTTATTTAATTATTATTTTATTTTATTTTATTCTTTTTTTCTTTTTTTTTTTCCTCCATTCCCTATTAAGATATGAGAGGAGTTTTGTTAAGAGTTTTTTGTTTTGTTTATAAGAGTTCTTCTATTAAGAGTGTTTTTTTTTCTTCAAACCTATAAGTTATCTGTCCTTTTCCCCCTGTTTCTACCGAAATTTCCCCATGTGTGGACAATAAAGGATTATCTTATCTTATTTTGAAAGTAACCGTAGTCGTACTTCAATCTGTGGTTCTTCTAAACGTTCGGTCCTCGCTAACCCTGGCCTGATCACATGACCCACCTCGGTTGAACCTCTTGATGGTTTTCTTCTGCTGCTCCACGGTCTCTTTGAGCTCTGTGATCGCCGCCTGGTCCCGCTGAGTCTGGGGACAATCACAGGAAGTGTTCAAAATGATTCAAATGTGGTCTTAAGTGTAGGCCTGTGCTTCTACAGCTGTGATACGTGGGCCACTGTTTGACTCATTTTAGACTAATAGTGTAAAACATGTGCATTTAATTTACATAGCAAAGATTACAAACAACAGTAGCACAATCAAACGGGGAAAAAAGTTGTATTATTATTAATCATATTATATAGATGTTTTATACAGCTGTATTTATACATAATATAAATCTAATATTGTAATTCTTCTTCTGTTTGCTCAATGTAACATACACTTGTATTGATGATGTGAGTGACCACAGCACAAAACCTTCTCCAGCTCAAACACTCTCACTGGGGTTCATCTGTAGTACATTAGTTTCTGCTTCTCCTTAGATGTTTTCTCTGCTTAATGCCAATGATTTGACCTTTCTCAAACAAACTGACATCTCATCCATGACCACGGGATTTGTCTTTCCACATGGTTGTTTCAGAAATGAGAATCAGTCGGGTTTAAATCCCGTGTTGCAGCTGAAAGATCATCACCTGCAGCATGTTCTCCAGCAGGAGGAGAGGACCTACTGTATTTGCCTAGTGGAATCCAAGAGGTGACTTTGTTTTTGGACAGGCAGTACTGTTAGCTTTAGCGTTAGCATTAGCCGTACCTGTGCTGTGAGCTCTGTGATCTGTCTCTGCTGCTCGTGGTCCTGACAAACTAAAGTCTTCTTCTCCTCCAGCAGACTGTTCACCGTCTCCCTCAGCTCTGCACACACATTCAAACACAACTGATTAAAAGCTCTATCATGTATTATTCAGGCTAATTCATCTTCTATTGCCTGTAGATCACTTCATATTCATAGGCTAAGGATTGTATGCACACTCATCTTGAGTATCTTTGCTTTGGTATCTCATGATTTAGAACTTAGGAGCTGTATACATTTTTTTTCATGTAATAGCGTAAAATGGACTTTGTCAGAAAGATATGATTTAAATGCAGCTAATCTGGGCAAAATAAGAGCACAGTGCGCTGTCTGTATCTAATTATAGATAGGGTTTTATGGAAGGGTTTTATCCTCTCCAGAGCAGATGTGGTGAATAATTATGACAGAGCTTCTCAATTTTTTTCTGGCACGCTGCATGAGATAAAAATTCCAGAATTGTCTCTTCACTGCTGTAAATGCAGACGCACTTATGTTACTTCTCGTCTCTGTGGATCACTTTTACCACTGCGGATCCACGACCCTCACAGAGACTGCTTTTTGTTGTGTTACTTTTAAAAGGTCCCATATCATGCTGGTTTTCCTGTTTCGTAGTCTCTACACTAAGGGCATATTCGACAATAATAAGTGTTGTGCAACACGCATAACATAATAGTTATAAAATATCAACCATATCTTGGGCCCCGCTCACAAACCCGTAAATGCAGACAGCTTAGTTTGAGGAGAAGAGCAATCCGCCTCCCCCACCCAACCCGTGACGTAGTCTCAGTGTGATCGTGTGTTCCCCGCCCAACCCGGGACGTAGCCTAGCGTGGAGCTGACTCATCCTGGTAAGTAGGTCCCATTCGTCTGCTCATCCAAGGGGAAGGATAGAGACTGTTCTCTAGCTAAAGACGGCAGGAATCAAACAAAAACCACTGGGCACATATGAGGTACCAATAGCACTGTAAGAAGGTTCAAAGCTCTGAAAAGTTGATTTAGCATGATATGGGCCCTTTAATGGCAGTTGACAACCAACTGAAAAGGTGCATTTACCGCCACTCACTGTAGCTGTTCGTCTTCAAAGTATGTGTTTTACACTATAGTTTAAAAAAGGGGCGGGGGTAAGAAAGAAGGAGAGAAAGAGAGGGACCCACACAGACTTCTTCTTCTTTGGTGTTTTATGGCAGTTGGTATCCAAATGTTACATTACTGCCACCTACAGTAGTTGCACATTTTTGACTTTATTCTTTAGACTGTTGTTGTTGTTTTATGGGGGTTGGTATTCAAGTGTTACATTACTGCCAGACTTTATTCCTTAGACTTTATTCCAGTTGGCCTTTTCCCACGCCAGACTGTATTCTTTAGACTTTACCCTATATAATCCATTCTTCAGTTGTTGTTGTTTTATGGCTGTTGGCATCCAAGTGTTGCATTACCGCCAGACTTTATTCTTCAGACTTCATTTTTCCCCATTCTTCAGTTCTTCTTCTACGTTTCAAAGCCCACGAGTTCAAAGCACATGAGTTCCAAACACATTAGATCATCATCATCTTCCTCCTCATCCTCGGCACATTCTTCAACACAACCCAACTCTATAAACGTCTACCCAACCCTGTGTTATATACGTAAGCAACTACTGTGACTGGAATGTAAGAATATTCTGCAGATTGAATTCCTGCCTATTATTCTGAAACCACAAGGCCAACCCGGTCCTTTCTCTTTCATAGGCCGCATAGCGAATCAGCACGTGCTCGACAGTCTTTGGCACTTGACGGTGATTACACAGACCGGTCGGATGTTTGCCTATCCAACTCAGCGACCAATTGAGTCCAGTAACCGTAGCTTACTTTACTTAAGCTCAGATCTGTGGTATTGTTTGATGGGCGAACACTAGCTCCACACGCTCAATGTTGTCTAAACTCCATGCATTACCTTTGACCTGCTGCTGGTACTGTGCGAAGGTGTCACGGCCGCCGTCCGTCTCCATGGCTTCCGTCTCCGTTTCCGTGGCGATGCAGTCGGAGATACTGGGCAGGAACTCATCCAAACATGGGCCAGAGGAAAGGCTCAGGTACTTCAGCTTCCTGTTCTCACTGTTCAACTACAGCAGGGGCAAAAGAGGAGGATCTAAGTCATGCTATTTATTTATTTCCCCCCCAATATGTTAAAAGGATATATTTTCTCAATAAAAGTAATAATTTAATTGACCAATTAATGATCTTTATACTAGGCTGGTTCCGGACGGTAGCCTCAAAGTTAAGATAAGATAAGCCTTTATTTGTCCCACGATGGGGAAATTCCAGTGTTGCAACACAAAGTAGGCCCAGAAGTAAACAATAAAAAACAGATAACTTATTAAAACACTCCGTTCCATTCATTCTCTCTGGGGAATTAGCTGACTCTTGCTAAAATAAATTACAGATGGAAAAAAAGAGGTGCGATGCGCCCGGCCTGCGCGGTGAACCGAGGCGCTGACACTGAGGGGCTGACACTGAGGCGCGTGCCAAACAAAAGTGGGTCCTCTTACAAAATTGTCTCGATCATGTTTTTCATAAATGCAACAGAAAGTGTCAATAGTTTGCAGCCTGTAGTGTTTTCTAGATCTGTTCTGCAAACGAGCAGGAGAAGGGCTTTGGGGGATTTTTGTTTGCCCCCCAGAAGCTGCTTAGAATCACAGTTGGGGGTGACTCGTTAAGAGTACTCGGATTACTTTTTTAGCGTAACAAGGAACGTAAAACGAGTTTTGTGCATCCATGTAATCTAGTGCTCTTCAAGTTAAAGTGTCTGTCAGGTTTTTAAAATGTTCTAATATGGACTTTATTTGGTGTATTTATACCTGTCATATACATAATAGTTTTACACCAATCGAGTGGGTACTTGAGGAGAAAAAAAGTGTATGAATCATTTACACAAGAAAACAACTTTTTTTTTGACATTCTAAACATAAGTCAACAAAATGAAGTCGCTTTCCACTCAGGAAAATAAAGCTTTCATAATATCATCATCAAAATAAGTCGTCAAAATAAGTTCAAAGAATCCGACCTTTGTGGCCAGAGCTTCTGCGTTCTCCCGACACGACTTCTCGATCTCCAGTTGGGTCTGGAGAACGCTCACCTCCTCGATCACCATCTGAGAGACTGAAACCAGAAGAGTGACATTGAAAACAGCGCCGCCGTGTGGGGATATTCTGAGGTCAAGACATATGAACGCGCGTGTATTCTTTTCAGTGACAAGTGGATGTAAATGTGGATCTGACGATGAAAGGGAAACCACAACAAGCACCTCACCCTCAGCTCAGTACATACCTTTAACTTTTAGATTTGACAGCAGGGATCTGTAGTTCCTACCCCACTACCATTTTGGGAAAGAAAGGAATGAAAAGTAGAAAGTACTTGAGGGGTTATTTTTAGTATATTCATGGTGACGTTCTATCTAAAGGGTTTCATTTCAAGTCCTGGCTTTGGGCAAACTAAAATATACTTATAAAAGGTCTCGAAACATTGAACAATTGGACCACATCACCACATTTCACTCTTTAATAAAATACTTAAACTTTATCTTTAAGGAAACATTTTAATCATCTACTTCAATACTTTTACAACAGTTGATTTTTATATGTGAAGTTTATGGATCATTTACACAAGAAAAGCAACTTTTTTGACTCCAACATTAATTCAACAAAATAAAGTCGCAAAATTGTGACATTAGATGGATTTCCTCGTGTGTCATCAATTACAAACAGGAAGTTAAATTATAAACCTAAAATATGCTATTGTGTGATGACATTCTTGTAAATTTTAGCTAAATTCAGAATATATTTATCTTAACTGCATTTTAGTCCAATGAGTCGTCCAACCTGTAAGAGGCGCTTTAAATTATCTTCTAATATTCAATATTGTAAATTGTACTTTTTATAATTTCCACTTTGAAATTATGATTTAGTATTTAGCACAAGCAGACGGCAGACCCTCCAACAGAAAAGAAACATAGCGTACCCCACCTTTGACACTTGCAGCTACTCGTTCTCGCTCACCTTCCCTCACTGACTACAGTATTAAATATTGAAGCGTACAGACAGACACCAGGCTTTACTGCTCTGCTGACGGGCCTTTATTCCCCGCCGGATGTTTGAATGTTTCATGAGCGTCGTGACAGCTGTGTCCTCCACACGGGCACAACGAAGGAGACAGCGCCCCCTGGAGAACACTGACAGAGGAGACAGCGCCCCCTGGAGAACACTGACAACGGAGGAGACAGCGCCCCCTGGAGAACACTGACAACGGAGGAGACAGCGCCCCCTGGAGAACACTGACAACGGAGGAGACAGCGCCCCCTGGAGAACACTGACAACAGAGGAGACAGCGCCCCCTGGAGAACACTGACAACGGAGGAGACAGCGCCCCCTGGAGAACACTGACAACGGAGGAGACAGCGCCCCCTGGAGAACACTGACAACAGAGGAGACAGCGCCCCCTGGGGAACACTGACAACAGAGGAGACAGCGCCCCCTGGGGAACACTGACAACGGAGGAGACAGCGCCCCCTGGGGAACACTGACAACAGAGGAGACAGCGCCCCCTGGAGAACACTGACAACAGAGGAGACAGCGCCCCCTGGGGAACACTGACAACGGAGGAGACAGCGCCCCCTGGAGAACACTGACAACAGAGGAGACAGCGCCCTCTGGAGAACACTGACAACGGAGGAGACAGCGCCCCCTGGAGAACACTGACAACAGAAGAGACAGCGCCCCCTGGAGAACACTGACAACGGAGGAGACAGCGCCCCCTGGAGAACACTGACAACAGAGGAGACAGCGCCCCCTGGAGAACACTGACAACAGAGGAGACAGCGCCCCCTGGAGAACACTGATAACAGAGGAGACAGCGCCCCCTGGAGAACACTGACAACAGAGGAGACAGCGCCCCCTGGAGAACACTGACAACAGAGGAGACAGCGCCCCCTGGAGAACACTGATAACAGAGAAGTAGTAGTAGTTGTAGTAGTAGTAGTAGTAGTTGTAGTTGTAGTAGTTGGATATTTTAAACCAGCATCGTAGTAAAAATGAACTGAACAATGAGAAAATAGAAAATGTCAATGCCAATGTTATTTATTCAAAGCTATCTTCAAATATAAAATACCCTGAACATTTAAAACAATATTATTTATTAGGTGTAAATGAGGCTCTTTTTGATCTGTACCTTGTTTGATGGTCATGGCTGCTGCTGCTGCTCTGTCCTTGTACCACAGACTAGTCAATAAAAGAAGCTCTGGACATCGGGCCCTTTCTACTGTAATTGGTTAATGTCCAGGGGGATATCGGGGAGAGCCAATCAGAGGCCGGGGAAGGACAGGTGAGAACAGGAAGTGCAGGTGTCAGCTGTGAGATGGAGTCACTGACAAGAGACGGGCTCAACTTACAAAGGGTTCAAGTGACATTCTACATTCTGATGCACTAAACTGGGAATAATGTAAGGCTAAACCAGGGTTAAACTAGGGACTAAGGTTAACGTGCACCTTATTGAAATGAGTCCTCTGCATTTGACCCATCCTTCAATGCCGGGATTTAGCATGTTTTGAGCGGCACAGGTTTTGGGATACATTTCGACTAAACTAGGGTTAAACCAGAGCTAAACAATTGTGGGGCTAAACTAGGGATTAATCAGGGCTAAACCAGAGCTATATTTGGGCTAAACTAGAGCTACACTAGTGCTAACGCAGGGCTAAAGTAGGTATTAATCAGGGCTAAACCAGAGCTAATATTTGGGCTAAACTAGAGCTAAAGCAGGGCTAAACTAGGGATTAATTAGGGCTAAACCAGAGCTACATTTGGGCTAAACTAGAGCTACACTCAGTGTTCTCGCTGAGCGGTTTTGGCATGGCGGGCCGCCATGCTGCGGCTGGTCACTGCCATGCCCAAAACATACCGCCAGGTATTAAGATCACCGTGCGAGCGTCATAGGCAGCGTGAGCGAAAAGTACTATGGCGCTCGCACGGTGAGCGCCGTAGTACTTGAAGATCACCTTGCGAGCGCCGTAGTACTTTTTGCTTGTGTACTTAAAAAAAAATGTAAGAACTTTTTGCGAGCGCCACCTACGGTGGTTTGTCCCACCGCCATCCTTCAACCTCAGCCCAGCGAGAACAATGACACTAGTGCTAAAGCAGGGCTAAACTAGGGATTAATCAGAGCTAAACCAGAGCTACATTTGAGTTGAACTAGAGAGGAGGTAAAGAGGCAGTTTTTGTTAAAAAAAAAAGAAAGAAAAAAGGACATACCATAAATAGAAATGGTGGTTTAAGATTCAACCTTCCAGTCGTTAATAATGGAATTTTGAGTCCCTGGAGAGGTAGACGTCCAGGGCATTCGAATGCTAATCAGTTACTCAGGGAGGTGAGAGAGTGAGCCAGGTAACAATAGGAGGCTGATAGCCTATTAAAGGACTGATAGTAAACAAAGGGGCTAGTTTGATAGAAAACAAAGAGGTTTAGTTTCTGGTGAAACCAAAAACACCTTTTATCATAGGGTCCCGCCCAGTGGGCAGGGCCTACTCAGAGTAGGATAAATATCCGAGTTCCTGGTCTTGATTCGCAGATTGAGAATGACCCTCGGATGAAGGTCGAAACTAGTCCAGATGATACAACTGAATCTTTTTCTACACGTAAACTAGAGCTACTCTTGTGCTAAAGCAGGGATGAACTAGCGATTAATCAGGGCTAAACCAGAGCTACATTTGGGCTAAACTAGAGCTACTAGTGCTAAAGGGCCAAACCAGAGCTGAAACATGCTGGGGTAAACTTGGGTTTAATCAGGGCTAAATAAGGGCTAAAGGAAGGCTAAACCAGGCCTAAACTACTGCTAAATCAGTAAGCTAAGGTTAAACTAGAACTAAACCACAGAAAAAACAGAGATGAACCAGGGTAAACCCAGGGATGAACTAGGACTAAACACAAATTAGATGAAAGGTGAAAATAAGGGCTAAAACACGTTCATTCCCTTGAGCTACGTCATGAGTTCAAACATACTTTCGGTTGACAAGGAACACCCCGAGCTTCTTACGCTGAACGTCAAATTCAAAGATAAAAACTGTCCTTGACGTTGCTGAACATTACACACTCCCGGGTCAATGATTCGGAGGCAAGTTTTGGCACAATTCACATATACAAGTTGTACAAACCGTCGAGTGCATCACAAATATTGCTGTATTAATACTCACTATACTATACTACACTATGTAGGCTAGAAGTTGTAGTAGAAGTGGACTGACCTCTCTTGATGTGAGTGAGCTGTCTCTGGGCCTCATCTCGCTCCTCCGTCAGTCTGCTGCGCTGCAAAGAGAAGTAAGACTATCGTGAATACCTGTAAGTATATAGTATAAGTCAAATACCAAATTTTCAAAACTATAAGTCGCACCGGAGTATAAGTCGCACCAGCCCAAAAATGCATAATAGAGAAGAAAAAAAGTCGCACTGGAGTAGGAAATGCGGTTGCAAGTGTGAAAATAACAAATAATATCACATATAAGTCGCTCCGGAATATAAGTATATAAGTATAATATACTTATATTATAAGTATAAGTCGCACTCCGGCAAAAACTATGAAAAAAGGTGCCACTTATAGTCCGGAAAATACGGTACACACTTCTTGGTTTCAAATGTTTTCAGTCATTTGTTTACACTTTATACTTTTGCTTTTATCGTTGTATGTTTGAAATGTAGTCAACCGTCGTAACTGTCAGGACTGTTACACCTTTAATCCATTGTTATCAAATCCAGAAAGCATTAAGAATACTGTATCTATGTGTATAACGAGTGTATATGAGAGATGTGCGCAAAAATATGACGACACATTTTTTAGGATGTTTGGTGTTTCTGCTGCTCAAAGAGAGGAGTGTTGAGTGTGTATGAAAGTGTCTAAACCCGCTGACCTCGGCGTGTGAAGAGAATGGGAGCTGACACCAAGCCAGAGAACGAGAGGGCGAGAAAGAGGGAGGGAAAAAGAGAGGAGAGAAAAAGAGGAGAGAGATAGAGCGCTGGTCAGCAAAAGAGATGGCAGGAGGAGCAGAGAACCACTATGAACCGGCTGGTATAAACATCAATAGTTAAAGGGGCTGTTTTATTTGGTCACTTACTCTTACTTCTACTTTTGGATATACAAGCTGTATATTTTACTCAAAAATATTGACTTCAAATACGGGGTAAATGTTTGTATCACATCTGACTCTAGCCACGTTATAATAAGTTAAATTAGCCTACCCAATTAATACTACCCACTTAATACTCTTAACTCCAAACACTAATCCCTTAATTAAGTAAGTAACTAAGCCTGAATCATTCTTAATATTTGTTCATGAAGACTTCAGTCTTTGTTCATGCTTTATTAAGGCTTTATTAAAGCTGTCGGATAAGGACAGCAGTTTCATGTTTGCTCGAGCTGTTTGCTGTCTTGCAGTCTGTTCCATATTGACTGTTTTCTTCAGGTCTCCTTCAAACAAGAGCCTCTCCAGCTGGAATTACAAAAACTGTGACTCTCTCATTTCAGTCTTTCAGTTAAACTACTGAAAATAAATAAATAGATGCTCTAAAGTATTCATTGTGCATAATTTATTTTAAGAAATGAATGAAGGTAAAACATTGAGTTTTTTCCTGAGTTTGGAGACATCTTGCTCTGAGACAGTTTATGATTTGTAAAAGACTTAAACTCTTGTTAATTTGTCAAATTGAGTTTATTCGCAATTGGCCATAGAAATGAATATACATTTGGCCCATTTTTAGAATGAAAACTGCCTCCTGTGCACCTTTTATTTTAAATTTAAATAAATATTCTGCATATTGTGCTGCATCCTCTGCCCAGGATAGATCAGGTGCTTCTAAGATAAACTGTTGCCCTGATAAAGTCTTGGACTGGGCTTTGTTCTGGTTAAGATGGTACAGTGCGGAAAATAAGTATTTGAACACCCTGCAAATTATCAAGTTCTGCCACATAGAAATTATGGATCATAGGTGCATTTCGCAACAGTTAGAAAATGGAAGAGGCTAAAGGACTGAGGCTCCATGCAAGATCAAGGTGCATTTCCACTGTGAGAGCCAGAATCTAAACCTGAGAAAATCAATGTCGCTAAGCAAATTGAGTTTCAGCTCTTCCAAAGATTTTGTATTGGACTTAGGTCTGGAGACTGGCTAGGCCACTCCAGAGCCTTGATATGCTTCTTACGGAGCCCCAGCCACGACCCATCTTCAATGTTCTGACTGAGGAGAGGAGGTTGTTGCCCAAAATCTCTCAATACATGGCCTCATTCATTCTCTCCTTAATACATTGCAGTCGTTCCGTCCCCTGTACAGAAAAGCACCCCCAAAACATGATGTTTCCACCCCGTGCTTCACAGTAGGAATGGTGTTCTTGGGATGTTACTCATCCCTCCTCTTCCTACAAACACGGAAAGAAGAGTTTATACCAAAATGTTCTAATTTGGTCTCATCTGACCACATGACTTTCCCCCATGACTCCTCTGGATCATCCAGGTCTCATTGGCATACTTCAGACGGGCCTGGGCATGTGCTGACTTGAGCAAGGGAACCTTCTGTGCGATGCATGATTTTAAACCATGACGGTTTAGTGTATTACCTTTGAAACTGGTCCCAGCTCTCTTCAGGTCATTGACCAGCTCCTCCCGTGTAATTCTGGGCTGATTCCTCACCTTTTCTTTTTGATCTTGCATGGAGCCTCAGTCCTTTAGCCTCTTCCATTTTCTAACTGTTGCTCCAGCATTTGATCTTTTTTCACCAAGCTGCTTGCTAATTGCCCCGTAGCCCTTTCCAGCCTTGTGGAGGTCTACAGTTTTGTCTCTGGTGTCTTTTGACAGTTCTTTGGCCTTGCCCATGGCAGTAGTTGGAGTTTGACTGATTATGTGGTGGACATGTGTCTTTATGCAGCTAATGAGCTCAAACAGGTGCCACTCATTCAGATGAATAAGTGGAGCAGAGGTGGACTTTTGAAAGGCAGACTAACTTTGAGAGCCAGAGTACTTGCTGATGCAAATGTTCAAATAGTTATTTACAGCGCTGCAATAACAGACCAATAAATGATTTATAAATCATACAATATGATTTCTGGATTTAGATTCCATCTCTCACAGTGGAAATGCACCAATGATGAAATTTCAGACCCCTCCATAAATTGTAGGTGGGAGAACTTGCAAAATTGCAGGGTGTTTGAATACCTACTTTCCTCCCTGTATGTTTGAATAAGGTCTGGTATCTTTGGATGGAAAGATGAAATGGAATAAATTAAATTTAAACACATTCATTGAGCTTCTTATATTTTGGTTTAATTTTTAATGGCTAACAAACATATCTGGACAGAATTCATATTTTTAGGCCTAATGAATTACTCTTTTTGCGTTTATTTCAAAGCGTAATAGTAAGCCTGATTACCAGTATGAGGTGGTGCACAGTTTACCGGGCCCATCTGTCAGCGGCTTGGCCTGATTCAAACGCACATCTTCATTAATCCATCATAACAAAGCATGAATGAAGCATGTGGCAGGGCATCTGGAACAGTCAATAGGCCCACATTCAGTTCCCATTGGGCTTGTATAAAAGCCTGGGGGGGTTACACACAGAAGTCCCCCAGGGAAAGTTATTGTCCCTGGGGAAATCTGTTTGCATGGCTAAAACATTGATGTGTTCTGGAGGTAAAATAACAAGGCAGCAGTAGGTTTGTTGATAGTGATGTTTGTGTTTTAACTCGAGGGTTGGAGGTGCAATCTCAGGTACTTTAAATGCTGCCTTTAGCCACATTGGAACGCCTCTGTTGCCGGCGGAGTGTGTTTCCATGCTCAGGTCCAGAGACAGGGCTTTGCTAACGCTGATGTTACACAAACACATTTTTCTTAATAAAGAACATCTAAATTGTACTTCAATTATACTTTTTTCAGCATTTTCTGCATTTATTTCAGTTCTCTGCACCTACGCCTGTTTATGTTGGTGAGAAATGGTTTATTTTCTGTTTGTATCTGCTTTTTGCCGTCTAGTTTACATCTGAGTCGGTGTTCTCTCTTCTCCAATCATCTCGCTCTAAAGTCAGCCAAAACAGAGCCAGGAGACGTCTTTGGAAGCCTCCTCGGACCCCTAAACTTGCTGGTACGGGTCACTTAAGACAGTGGAGGCACTTTCAGACTGTCCCGGTCTGCTCCACAGTGATCCAGTGGAAACATGGCTATTGTGTTAAAGTATATCGTAAGATCGCAATAATATCGACAAACTAAACAACCATATCGCACACCACAATATTTCCCAATATCGTGCAGCCCTATTTAATTACAAATCAATAACTTGTTGTCCTTTATGTAGTCAGAGAAGAAAGAGAACGGCGTCCCAGATAGGCTGAAAGACTATTTCCTCCAACCTTGAACACCAAAATATGGGCTAGTGTTCGCAAAATCTTAGTAAAAAATGAAAACAAACTACAAAATAAAATAAAAAATCATTAAAATCCATCGTCCCGTGAGCATTGACGAGTGTGCGCCGCGGAAATGGCGAGGAGGAGAGCCAAACAGATTTAGGGAGGGGTCCTGCTTCAGAGGGATGGAGCTGAGGAGAAGAAGCCGGCCGGCGACTCAGCATCAGCATCAGCATCAGCAGCAGCAGCAGAAGCAGAAGCAGGAGCATCAGCAGGAGCAGGAGCAGGAGCACACTCGAGTGTCCCACTAAACACCGGACAAACGCGTCACGGCACCGCGAACCACCCGGAGTCCATTTTACGCACGATCCAAACGACATTTCCATCGCGTCTGTGCGTTTTCCTCCCCTCTTTTCTTACCTCAGTCCGCGCGTCCCTCTCCTTCTCCTCACACGTCTCCATCGGGGCGGGCGGAGAGCGGGGAAGCGTCCCTCCAAGTGCGGCCGGCTTCACGCACGGATCACGTAGTTTAAAAAAGAGGAATATCCGCGTAAACAGCGAGTCTAGGAGGCGCACATGTCCGGATGTGACTGGAACTGTGATGTGAGGCGTGTGTGTGTGTGTGTGTGTGTGTGTGTGTGTGTGTGTGTGTGTGTGTGTGTGTGTGTGTGTGTGTGTGTGTGAGTGTGTGTGTGTGTGCGTGTGTGTGTGTGTGTGAGTGTGTGTGTGTGTGCGTGTGTGTGTGTGTGTGTGTGTGTGAGTGTGTGTGTGTGTGTGTTCTCTCCATCCTCCTCCTTCCGCTCAGCATCATCTGGAGTCGGGACCCTCCCCCCAAATGTGGACCACTAAAAGGGAATGGGAAAAGGCACAAATAACGAGGGCCGTTAATGTGTGACATCAATATAATCACTATTTGTTTCTTTTCTTGTTGATTTTGTTTCTTTTCTTGTTGATTGTGTTTCGTTTGTTATAATGTGAAAGAAAATGCACAGTACTATAACATTTGCAGGGTTTACAGATGAAACATGAACACGAAAAACCTTTTAAAAGCCAAAAGTGTTTTCCTTTTAGATTAGAACCCTTTTACTTATTATTTACAGAGCAGCTGTTATAGCGCGACCTGCGGAGTGACGTCAGCACGTTAGACCAAATTGAATACGTTAATTTGCCTTATTTTAGTTTCAGTGATAAAAAAAAGAAAATAATAAATAAATATATAGATAGGTAAAAGGCATAAATAACAAAAAAAAATATATAAGATATTAAGATAAGATATTAGGGAAAGGAAAATAATGACTAAGACAAAAGCATAAAACGTTCATACTTATCATAATATCCTAACTGGGGCTTCCATTTGCTCGTAACATAAATCTAACAATCAAATATGTTTTACTATTACAACGCCATCATTTCTATAAAAAGCATAGTAATGATTGATTCAGCAGCAGCCGGAACAACAGTGACATCTAGCGGCTGATATAGTAATTATAACTTAAATTAGTCCACATTTGTTTTAGTTTTTTTCTTAATTGAGGGTAATTGTAGGCCTTACATGCATTACTACTAGGCTGATGTGGTAGGGAAGTATGCAGTTATTTGCTAGAGTAACTATTAGACGAAACTGTACGTCTCAGAGTAGTTTCCAGTAGTTTCCAGTCCTGAGTAATATATTGTACAGAGTGAGAGTCTCTTACTCGAGTAAAAGTGTTCCTCTTCTACAAGTCACAAAGGCTTCATGTTGAAAAATGGAAACAATATGATTTGAGCATTTGTGTTTCTTCAGATACGATACAGTACAACTGAGTACAAGCAGTAGTTTCTCTAGTACTGGAAGCAATCTTGCTGAGTACGGTAATTACTTGGGTCACTACTTTTTACTTCTACTTGACTAATACTGCTACCAGGTTAACTAATACAAGGAATATTATTGTACATTTCAGATGAAGGGGGTTGACTGTAGGAGCATGTGGACTCAGATTAAGATGCAGTACTTTTGCAGTGCAGTAGTGAGTAGTGTAGTAATATTAAGGTATGGGCCATTTAACATTAGTAATCCGGAAAAAAGAACCGTTTTTCATAGTTTTGAACGGGCTGCGACTTATACTTTTATTTATACTTATATGTGATATTATTTGTTATTTTCACACTTGCAACCGCATTTCATACTCCAGTGCAACTAGTATGTTTTGTCCTTCTCTATTATACATTTTTTGGCTGGTGCGATTTATACTCTGGAAAATACTGTAATAAAAACAAGTTGGTCAAACTGTTTTGAAAAGTGGTCAGTGTGTTTCACTTTCAGCAAAATGTCTTATTAAAGGCTGGGAATCTACTCTACCCGAACCCTACAGCCTACACACATTAGGGAATTACATTTATTTGACTTATAAGCTATTGAAAGAAATGGGCTTAAAATAAATAGTGTAGATTTGGGTTAAAATGTGCTAAGAAAAAAAACAATCTTTAGAACTGGCTTTTATTTTATCTAACCATATTTTTTTGTTCCAGGCAAAAGGCCCTTACAATTTGCACTATGTCTTTTCTTCTCATTTTGCTCTTGCCGTCCTGTCTACACTCTACAGGACAAAACTATAAGTGATAGAGTTACAGTGGGGCTGCAATGATTAATGTAGGAATTATTGTGACTATTCTGCATAAACTACTCAAATATCAGAACAATCCCAATCTTTCCCATCACCTGTGGCTCTGACATTTATACCACAAATGACGTCATACTTAAGTGCAGCTACAATGCTGTTAAACAGGTCTTAACAGGTCTGAGATAATGGACTCTTCTAGCTTACAGGCCGAGCTGAAACACGGCCTGTAAGTGGCTGAAACTGGGTAATAGTGCAGCACTAAATATGAATACTTTTGAGCTTTTAGTGCTTATCTAACCATATTTTTTTGCCAGGTAAAAGTCAGTGTAAAATCATGTAAAAGCCTTTCAAAAGCCCAGATATTTGCACCGACTGCTCTTCAGAGAGACGCTGGCAAAAGCAAACACCTTTCAGGCAACATTTGTCAAGCAATTTAGTGTTTATAACATTATCATCGCTTCCCGTAGAAACAATATCTTCGACTTGCCAAAACTGAACTAAACCTGAAACGTGACATACATTGGCATGAACAAAATTACATTATGAAATCATTACAGCTTCTGATTTCCATCAATGATACACTTTATTTGTAAATATTCTCTATCTAGAAGCCTTCAGTCAGCATATTTCACCCTTTATTTGGTTGAAAATGTATTTTAAAATCCCAATGTACAAAAGAAATATTTGTTTGACTGTCGCCCACTAAAGTAAGAGTCTTTGACATGGCTGCAGCTTCGCTATTGGGCAGGTAGAATGTTGAAGTCCATGTGGATGTCCCTCAAACTGGGCTCGAAGGTGAACGTGTACGAGAGCTGTGTGGCGCCATCTGCTGGAGTGTCCTGTGGAGGGCTCAAGAAGAACACCGCCTGCTTCTGGTGTGGGCTCCACTGGCACTGGCCCTGCTCGCCCACGGGTGCAGCCAACCCGCCGCTCACCGTCACGCCCTCAGTCAGCTCGTACTCCATCCACATGACGACCCCGTGGCATCGGCCGCTCCTGGTGAAGCTCAGTGAGCCCCGGCTGCTCACGGGCTCCTGTGGAACGCACCGGGTGAAGTCAAAGGTCATGACGGCGCTGCTGGCGGTGAGGGCGCGGCACGGGTACTCCCACAGAGAGTGCGGCTCGGCCTCACGGGACTCGCGGAAATCCAAAGACCTCTGGACCATCTCGTCCATGGCCGTCACGTCGAAGCCCTCGCATGTCCCGCACGGCGCTCGGATCCGCCACAGGTTCTCGAACTCCACCGCCGCCACGTGCAGCGAGGCCGAGCGCGGCAGCACCACAGCGTCGGGCCGGAGGTGCGCTGCCAGAGCCGTGCGGCAGTACCAGAACCACAGAGAGTGCCAGGGCAGGAGGCTGCTGCTGAAGTACGGCTCTGCCATCAGCACGGAGACCTGCAGAGTCGAGATGTCCAGGTTATTCAGGTCATCCTCACATATTATCAGAAGAAGGACTAGAAAATAAATAACCATTGCTATTTCGGTACAATCTATTCTGCGAAAAAACCTGTAAAGTACATTTGCATCTGGCAGTTCATGTTCTACATAATCTCAGATGATGGATGAGGCCCATATAACTTTATGGGAAATGTATTGTTTTTGAAAGAAATATCCAAAATAGAAATAGTTATTTGTTAGGGATAGGCTTATATTAATGTAATCTCTCATATTTGTGGTAAAATCATGCTCAGTATGTTGTATGTTGTCATCACTACCTGTAGCCCCTGGAGGTCGTCTCTGCTCAGCTGCTCTGGTTGCCCTTCCAACAGCTCTACACGTCCTGACAGGTCATTGGCCTCCAGCAGCTGCTCTATGACCTGCCGGCTCATCCTGAAGCTTTCCACACTGAACACCTTCTCAGCGCCGAGCACATGTGCAAACAGAGGGAGCAGACTGCCATCGCTGACGCTGAGACACACGCTGTCCTGTCGGAGCACCTGACGCAGCGCTCGCACAAAGCGCTCGGTGCGGCTCTGGTCATTGAGTTCTCCAAAGCGAGGGCGGTTCCACACCACATGTGCCAGACACGTGCAGCTGGGCCGAGGCGCTGGTCCGGGCTGCAGACTGTACCACAGGCTGTAGTCGTCATGGCTCACGCTCACACACAGCTCCTCGCCCTGTGTCACCGCGCTCTGCTCCGGCAGGAAGTACACACTCTGCATCCAGTGGTCCCTCCAGGGCGCGGAGCTGGGGTCCTCGTAGGTCCAGCTGGGGGCCATGCTGCACACGATGCTGTCATCAGGGTCCATACAGATGTCCCACCAGGACAGAACCACCTGGGCCTGACCACTACACTGGGCCACAAATCTGCACAGCACATGAGTTCAACAATATCTGGTCAGGTCCATTTCAGTCCAAATAATCAATCAATAAACATGCTATAGTTTGCACAAACGCTTAAGTTCATCTGTTGTCCTAAGGCAGGTAAAAACAGTCAGACAACATGACATTAGGAACAAGGAACAATTTGAACTCATTTACAGAAATGTACAGTTGCCAATTAAACTAACATGATCTCCTTATTGAGAGACGAGTGCTCTAACCACTCCGCCACCCTGCACCCTATTAGAGGTATATTTTGATGTAAAAAAACAAGACACACACTCCTGAAGACCTTCTATGACTCTGTGGTGGCATCAGCTCCTGTAGGTGTGGCCTGCTGGAGCAGCAGCATCACAGAGAGGGAGAGGAGGAAGCTGGACAAAGTCATCAAGAAGTCCAGCTCCGTCCTGGGCTGTGCTCTGGACTCGGTGCAGGAGGTGGGGGACAGAAGGGTCCTGGCTAAACTCACATCTATGCAGGACCATGAGTGTCGCCCCCTGCAGGACACTCTGTCCGCTCTGGAGAGCAGCTTCAGTGAGAGACTGATCCACCATCGATGTGTGAAGGAAAGGTTCCGTAGGTCTTTCCTTCTGCTGCTGTCAGACTTTATAACAAACACTGTTAGTACTGAACACCCGCAATACTGACCTAACCTAATACTGATGTGCAATTCTGTCATATGTGCAATTCATGTGAAATTCATGTGCAATCTAGGTGCCGTCGTGACACATACATGTGAAATTACTGTCGTGATCACATACAATGGTATTTATTTATTTGTCTATGGGAGTTTTTGTTTATAGGAGTTCTTCTACTGAAAGTGTTTTTCAAACTTCCTATAAGTGATCTGTTCTTTTCTTCTGCATCTACCTCTGTATCTTCCTGCGTTGCACCAATGAAATTTCCCCATGTGGGACAATAAAGGAATATCTTATCTTACACAGAGACAGAGACAGAGACAGAGACAGAGACAGAGACAGAGACAGAGACAGACACACACACACACACCTGCAGCGGTGCGTCTGCGGTTCGCTGCTGACCGCTTTACTGAAGTCCACAGTGAACGCGGTGAGGCGCGGGCTCAGTGCGGTGAAGCTGTGCGGGGGAACCTGGCTCATCTGGACGTCACACACCGCGTGAGAGCCGGCGCAGGAGTCCAGGGCCCGGTACGGCAGCAGCTGTGAGGGCCCCACACTCAGGGGCCGCAGGTGTGCCCAGCTCCACAGCCGCTCACACTGCACCAGCTGCGCGTACACGCGGGCTCTGTGCGGCACCGCCTCGCACTCGGCCCGCATCAGGTGTGCGTGCGCGTGTTCGTAGCTGGGCAGCGCGCCTTCTCCGATCAGCTCCGTGTCGAAGAGCTCCGTGATCAGCACGTTGGCTCTGCTCCGCATGTCTCCGCACGCGCCCACCGTCACCTCCGTGGAGTGTTTGTTGATGATCTTGATTTTGTCTGAGAAGCCGTTCCGGTCCACGATGCGCCGCGCCGCTTGTGCCATGGGTTTGAACACTTCCACCGCGTAACACAGGTCCGCCCCTGCGGTCACGGCCATCATGGAGAGTAAACCGGTCCCGGTGCCGATGTCCAGCACGATGACCGGCTCGCCTCGCGCCTTTACCCGGCCCACGGCGGCCCGGATGCCCCGGTAATACTTCTGATTCCTGTCGTGGTCGTGCAGCATGTCCGCGAACGAGGAGCGAGCGATGTCCTGGTGGAAGTCGTACTCCACGTTTTCTTCTTCCTCCACCGGGTCCTCAGCACCGGCAGGGATCACTCCGCCGCTGAACCTCATCTTTAAACGGGAAAATGAAGTCCTGTTTGTGGAACTAACGGCTGTCAGTTACAAACACGGCCACGGTCCATGCTGCTGGAAGCGAGGCGCCATCTTTACACGGAGGATGCAGGGTTGCCAGATAAACATATTATAGAGCAAAAGTGCTCCATAATATTTGAAACTGAAAAAAATAAAAGGTAAACTGGTAAAGCAGGTTTTAAGTATGTAAAAATTATTATGTATTTATTTATTCAAAGCCCCTTCAACATCCACAAAGTGGTTGCTCTCGCTGAGTAACCACTTTGTTGACGATTAAAATAGATTATATTATATTAAATAAGTCTGTAGTTTTTTCCGATTATTTTTTAATTGAGCTCCTGCTTATGATGTCATAAAGCAGACACTATATGTTCTTGGCTCCGGCCCCGCCCCCCGGCCGGTGCCGTACCGCGTTTATACAAAGGAGGAACTCATGAAACTGCGGACAACAGTCGTCTTACCCGGAGATCGTCACGTTATCCCGTCGCAATACTGACCTAACCTAATACTGATGTGCAATTCTGTCATATGTGCAATTGCTGTTGGAATTCATGTGCAATTCATGTGCAATTACTGTGAAATTCATGTGCAATCTATGTGCTGTCGTGACACGTATGTGCAATTACTGTCGGGATCACATGCAATGGTATTTATTTATTTATCTATGGGAGTTTTTGTTTATAGGAGATCTTCTACTGAAAGTGTTTTTCAGACTTCCTATAAGTGATCTGTTCTTCTGTATCTACCTCTGTATCTTCCTGCGTTGCACCAAAGAAATTTCCCCATGTGGGACAATAAAGGAATATCTTATCTTATCTTATTTGTATTTTAGGATTGTAGGATTTTTGACGCGTTTCCACTCCTTATCCACTTTCACCGATTTCAACAAGTTATACCTCTTTACGATCGCTTTCACCGTCTTAGGGGCTATTGCTTTTCACATTTTTACATAACGTACTTTTTTTTCAATACAGTGAACCCTCGTTTATCGCGGGGGTTACGTTCCAAAACGAACCCGCAATAGGCGAAATCTGCGAAGTAGAAACCTTTATTTTTTTACAGTTATTATACAATGAAATACTCCATAAAACATTGAAGCTCACACGCGCGCTCTCACCGGCCTCGCAAACTTCAATTTGGCAAGTGCTTTTACATACGTGTACATATTAATCCATAACGTTAATGACACACAGGTAGAGAAGACACGGAGAGACTGTTTAGCCAATCAGAATGCAGAACACAATGCATGATGAAAATCCGCGAAGCAGCGAAACCGCAAAAAGTGAACCGCGATATAGCGAGGGATCACTGTATTTGCAAAAGTAAATTGCTAATGCTAACACTAATGCTAAGCATTAGCATTAGCGTCTCTACATGGAGGAGGGGGTGCAGCCGGCTGACCGAGGCTCTCTCTCCCTTTCTCCCTGCTCAGGTCTGCGTTCAGCAGGATCTTGCGATTTGTCAGGACAAACAACTATTTGAGTCACAAACTACTCAATCATCAACTGTGAATTACTGAGGGTCATTGGTATGCCGCGGTTGAAGGTGACCCGGTCTGGGGTAAGATGTGACAGCCTGTCAGTAATGGTAACACTTGAAGGGAGGTGCCTGCCTAGTAAGGTGTTCATTGGGTTCATGTGCCATGACGTTAGGCCATATGTTCCACCGCCCCTGCGTTGTTTCAAGTGCCAGCGTTTTGGGCATATTGCAGCGGTCTGTAGAGGGAGGCAAAGATGTGCAGGAGATCACGAGTATGGGAAGTGTGACGAAGGAGCAAAACTGAAGTGCTGTAACTGTGGGGAAGAACATAGCTCTGCCTACGGGGGATGCAGGTTTAGCAAAAGAGCTGCTGAGGTGCAGAAAATGAAGGTCTCTCAAGGTATATCCTATGCGAATGCAGTCAAGAAAGTTTCAAGTAACGAGGTTAAAGTAAATACAGAGAGAGGAGCCAGAGCTGCTCACAGCCAGAGCAAAGTGAGGGAAGCCAGCGTTGCTCCCAAGAAGTGTGGAGGTTCCAAGTGTGGCTGTTCCAGAATTAATGAGAATACCCTGGTTGTGGATAGAGAGGATTTTGTACTCTTTATGGTGGATGTTGTAAACTGTGCTGCTCAGACTCAAAGCAGAACTGAAAGGATCAGGATCATTGCTAAAGCTGCAGGGAGATTCCTTGGAACAAAAGAGCTTGATTGGGCAGAAATAGAAAACAGGCTAAAGGCGCTAAATGGGAGTCGGAGTGATGGAGGTCTGCTTGTGGGGAATCAGAGTGATCATAGTGAAGAAATAGAGGTGGGGGCGGTCTCCTGTCCTCGCCCAGTCTCGTAGATGCACGGCTGCCAAGCAACGACATCAGTGGAGATATCAAAGCCTAAAGAATGAAGCCTAAAGAATAAAGCTGTACGGTGGAAGCACCGAACATCAAAGAAGGAGAGGAAGATGAAGAAGAGTCAGCCCTGGAATAAAGCCGGTCGGACTCTGGAAAGTAATGGAAGAAGAACTTCTAAAGGATACGACAAAGTCTGAAGAATGTTTTTTAAGGAATATGATCAAGTCTGAGGAATAAAGTTTGGCGGTAATGCAACACTTGGATGCCAACCGCCATAAAACAACAACAACAACAACAACAACAACAAGACTTCATATTTAGACTTTATTCTTCTTTGGCCCTGGGGGCTTGACGCTTTAGAACTGTCCGTGGCTCGAGCTAAAGCTAAAAACAGTTTGTAAAATGTGTGGAAGGAGTTTGGCGCTGAGAGCTTTGGTGCAGGAGAGTGTGACTGTGGCTGCGGAGGAGATCTTTGCGCTGTTTGAAAGAACAATCGCGGAGTATGAGGAGGAGAACCGGAGGAAACAGCGCCACCTAGTCTCGGCTCTGAGTCTAGAGGTCCAGCGCCACAGAGCAGAAGGTGACGCCCTCACAGTCCCATGAACACGGTTTATGACTTTAGTCAAGGAACAATAACTACTCTTTACTTTTGAACATTATCTGTACTTTCTGCTCTAAACGATCATGTGACGTTTTAAATCCACTGCTGTATTTTCACTTTCAGATGTTGTTGTTGTTGTTGTGGCAGAATGATTTATAGATCATAGTGGAAAATACAACTAGATATCAACATGTGTGTTTAAGATTATGATGACTAGAACAGCTACGCCACTCCACAGACCTGATCCAGAGCTAACAAGTTGTACAAAAGGCCCCAGGGTCCCTCTACATCAGTGGTCCCCAAACTACGGCCCGCGGGCCACATCCGGCCCGTTGGGCCTTTCAATCCGGCCCACCAAGCTTGTCCAAGTTATATTAAAAATTTAATATAACTTAATATAACAAAACAAAAAAAAACATGTGATCCTGTGGTTCTCCAGTGAGATGTTCATATACTTTTACACTCTTCATCATCATTACCCCTTGGTAGTAATGACTTAATATTTGTAAACACATATAAAAGTCCTGTTTTTCTAAGTCAAATGATTCTTTAAACCCATCAAAGCTCTTCAGGTGATTCTCCTTTACAATCTGGTAAAAGACCTTTTGTTGTCCAGACTTTAAATCTTGAGTTTGTGTTGTTGGTGTGACATTTTGATCATAAGCCAACCAGTTTAAGATTTTAACATCTTTGTTTAGTTTGTATGTTTTGATCAGCTTCTTCTATGTTATAAGCACAGATTTTACCCAAGGATTCTCCACCTCCCCAAATGACTCACCCGTCTCAGTGCTCTCCCCAGAATCTTTTAAAGGGATGCTAAATATGCCTCATGTGGGGTTGCATTTTCTTTCAAGGATGGTTTAATGTAGCTTCATTATTTCCAAAGGTCATGCACCATAAACTATTACTATTACATGGTGTATAGGCCTATCCACCATTGAGAAATTTTAATATTATATAATAATATAATTAGGGCTGGGCAAGTTAACGCGTTATTATCGCGTTAACTCATATTTAACGCGATCAATTATTTTAACGTCCATTAACGCAGGTGGGATTCCCCTGGTCCGCACAAGTTCTAAAGCCTCGCACAAACCACTGCGGACGAATCGCGCAGAATTTGAGCGCGTGTACATTATAAAGACAAACGCACCGGACGCGCGTTCTCGACGCGCCGGACTCATGTCCGTAGAATACACTCAGCAGCAGACGTGCGTCCGAGTCGTCCTGCACATGCTCAGTGGAGGAGTTGTGCTGTGCTGCTTTTCTCGTGGTGTAAATGGAGTTTAATGGCAGATCATGGCTTTGGTTTATTAACTTTACAAAGTCAGCTGCTAGGCGCCAGCCGAGGCAACCCGACGCCGGGGGCCCGCGTGAGCAGGTCCCGACTGGCGCCGTAGCTGGGGAGATCCGCGAGAAGGACCCGGCGCACGTCCTTTATCAGCTGAAAACGTGAATAATCTGGTGCCTTAGCAACTGGCTTAGTGCAGAGGAGTAAAAAAACACCCAGTTTTAGTAATCTACAAACTTTTCTGGTTCTTTTCAATGCCATGGCAGTGGCAATAAGCTTTAGTTTTGTGTTTGATAACATTGTTTAAGTTCAAATGTACACAATGTATTTATTTGTATTGAACTGATTAAGTGTTTGTTTGCACAACTAATGTTGTGGCGCTTTAGTGTCAAGTTCTAAGAATTTACAAACTGTACTGAAGTGTTTTCTGGTTTAGGAACATTTGGTACTAGACTGGTTCTGCTGCTCCTAAAATGTGTTTTGAGTGTCTAATGTTTAATGAGATTACAATGTTTCTGACGCTACCTCTGAAGTTGCCTGTTCATCTTTAATGATCGTGGCTCAGGATTTTGTGTACTTAATATTTTATTTAACTGCTACTGAATGGGTGCACGGTGGCAAAGGCGGTTAGCGCTCTTGCCTCCCAAGAAGGAGATCATGGGTTCGATTCCCGGACCAGACCAACATCACATGATCTCTCTGGGGGGAGTCTGCATGTCCTCCTCGTGTTACCGTGGGTTCTCTCTGGGTTCTCCGGCTTCCTCCCACCGTCCAAAGACATGTATGTGTTAGGCAAAATTGGTGACTCTAAATTGGCCCTAGTGAATGAATGTGAGAGTGACAAGTTGGCCACTGTCCAGGGTGTACCCCGAAGTCACTGGGATAGGCTCCAGTCACCCCCCAGATAGCAAAAGACGTTGATTCAACGTTGATTTATGGTCAGATTAGTTATTTTTGGTTGACGTTGAAAAGTCAACAATGATTCAACGTTGAATCACAGTTGAAATACCAATGGTTGAAAAAAGGTTATTAATTCAACATTGTTTTAACCTTGTATTTTAGGGTTAAAATGCCAACATTGATTCAACGTTGTTTCAATGTACATAGACATTCTGCAGGTGCATTCTGCAGGTGCAAAAAGTGTCTGCAGTGTAATTTTGCCTGTTCACTCAGTCTAACTCGGACACGGAGGAGACACGTCTGCGCTTTACAGCACTTATTCCCAGTGAGACAACTTACGGTGAGTCATAATGATTTTTGTATTATTGAGTAATTAATAGAAATCCCACACAATCATTCGGCTACAATAAATTTGTAAAGTAAGCTTTTATTGTTAACCTTGTAACCTTGTTAGCTAGCATGTCGGTGTAATCCCTCATTCGTCCAGGCGTGTTCCATAGTAGAAAAAGCTTCAGTTGTAGTCATCTGGACTCAGTTTGAAAAAATAGACGTTTCGACTCTCATCCAAGAGTCATTGTCAATAACAGAATTTAGGTCGAGAACTCCGATATTAATACTGTTCTGTGGTAAGACCCACCCATTGGGAGGAGCCTTCCTGAAGTAGAAAGAGTTGTTTGTTTCAACAGAAACTCCCCCTTGTATCTACCGAGCTAGCCTATTCAGAATCTTAATGGGCTATTAGAAACCTCTTTGTCTTTGTGAGACCCTGGCTCAACCACCCTGAGTACCTGATTAGCATCTGAATGTCCATTACCTTTCCAGGGGTTCAGAATCCCATTATAAATAACAGGAAGATGAAACCTAAGCCCTCCATTTCTGTTTAAAGAAGGTCTTTCTTTTTTAACAAAAATAGCTTCCTTGACTCCTCTTTCAAACCATCTTTTCTCCCTGCTTAAAACCTTCACCTCACCGTCTTCAAACGAGTGATTAGAGGCTTCAAGATGGAGATGCACGGCGCTCTGAGGTCCTGAACTTGTATTTCTTCTGTGCTGATAGAGCCTCTTGTGTAGAGGCTGTTTCGTCTCACCTATGTAACGTTCTTTACAACTTTCTTCACTGCATTGGATCGAATAAACTACATTGCTCTGTTTTTGAGTCGGCAACTTGTCCTTTGGGTGAACCAGTTTTTGTCTTAAAGTGTTTCCTGGTTTAAAATAAACAGGGACTTCGTGTTGTCTAAAAATTCTCTGCAGTTTTTCCGAGAGGCCAGACACATAAGGGATAGAAACACCCTTCCTTCTCTGTTCAGTTTCCCTTTTGTCCTGCTTCTTGGTTCTCTTCACTCTGTTGAGAGCCCAAGCGGGGTAACCACAGGCTGAGAGGGCATTTCGGACATGTTTTTCCTCTTTCTTCTTGCCCTCTGAGCTGGTGGGCACACCTTGAGCTCTGTGTTGTAAGGTTCTGATCACCCCCAGCTTGTGCTGTAGTGGGTGGTTGGAACCAAAGAGCAGATACTGGTCCGTGTGTGTAGGTTTCCTATATACTTCTATTTGGAGTTTCCCGTCCTCTCCTCTGATCGTGGAACAATCAAGAAAGGCCAAGCGATTCTCCTTAGCGTCTTCTCTTGTAAACCTAATATGTGGGTCCACAGCATTGATGTGATCAGAGAAGGTTTCCAGCTCTTGTTTCTTGATTGTTACAAAAGTATCATCGACATAGCGGAGCCACAGTTTTGGAGCTATGCCTGAGAATGAGGACAGTGCCTTCTTCTCAAAGTGCTCCATGTACAGGTTGGCCACTATGGGGGACTCTTGGATGAGAGTCGAAACGTCTATTTTTTCAAACTGAGTCCAGATGACTACAACTGAAGCTTTTTCTACTATGGAACACGCCTGGACGAATGAGGGATTACACCGACATATTTCCAAGAATTTTGGGCCAAAAACCTTGGATTTAGTTCGGGAACTCGAATCTGTAGCCAGGAAACTAGCAGACAACAGGAATCACTTGAGGTTCAATCTTAGATGCAGACAGAACAACATGATCCCGAAGAGCCTGCAGATCAAATCACCGGTCAGAGGACAC
The DNA here is from genome assembly GCF_026437365.1 of Eucyclogobius newberryi. Lineage (NCBI taxonomy): Eukaryota > Metazoa > Chordata > Actinopteri > Gobiiformes > Gobiidae > Eucyclogobius > Eucyclogobius newberryi. The sequence continues at coordinate 27,629,549 of NW_027315823.1, read as the reverse complement.
AGAGCAGAGAAGATTTGGAGAAGGAGCCTTATGCAGATGCTCAGTGAAAGGATCCAGGAAAACAACGTCAGAATTGATAAATTGAAAGGCAGAACAGGAACTTTACAGGAGAAATTAACCAGCATACTCCCTGAAGAAGCTTTCAAAAGAGTGCTGGATTTTACACAGACAACACAAGAAGCACAGCACAGGAAGAGCAAAGAACGCCAAATCAAGAAGTTCAACATTCTTTTGAACAAAAAGAATGCAGGTGAGGTCGAGCTAGACATTAGGACTGAGACAGACAAATTAGCGACCAGCAAAAACAATTGGATTAAGAACCTATCAGATCGTGTTCTGACACAGGCAGAAAAGGAGGTGCTCTCTAAAGGGCTCAACTTTTCTGTCACCTCTAAACACATCCCTACAGAGGACTACATCACAGCCACTGAAACTGCAATTAGGAACAACAAAATGACTGAATCGGAGGCTACAGACCTGAGGTTACGTGTCACAGCAACCCTGAAGAGTGCCAAACCACCGCCTTCAAATATCACAGCTGAAGAGAGGAAAGCACTTTCAGCACTGGAAAAAGATCATAGCATCAACATCCTCCCAGCAGACAAGGGACGTTGCACTGTGATTCTCAACGCAGCTGATTACGAAGCCAAAGTCCACACCCTCCTCGAGGACACGACCACATACGAGCGCTTGAAAAGAGATCCGACCAGTGGCTACAAGAAGAAAGTGATAGACTGTTTACAAAGGCTGGAAAAAGAGGAAGCGATAGACCGGCCTCTGTATTACAGACTGTATCCTGGTGAAGCCATGCCTTGCATTTATGGCCTTCCAAAAATACACAAAAAGGAGGTTCCACTCAGACCCATAGTGTGCAGCACAGATTCCATCACCTACAATGTGGCCAAGCATTTAACAACTATATTGGCTCCGCTTGTGGGGAATTCGGAACATCATGTGGAAAACACGCACAACTTTGTGGATAAAGTGAAACATCTCCAACTGGACCCCGATGACCTCATGGTTTCATATGATGTTGTGTCCCTGTTCACCTGCATCCCGACCACTGATGCAGTAGCAGCAGTGAGGATCAGACTGCAGGAAGACACCACCCTACAGGAAAGGACCAAACTGACACCTGAACACATATGTAAACTGTTGGACATCTGTCTGAACACCACTTACTTTCAATTCCGGGGACAATTTTACAGACAGATTCATGGCTGTGCCATGGGCTCGCCCGTCTCTCCCATAGTGGCCAACCTGTACATGGAGCACTTTGAGAAGAAGGCACTGTCCTCATTCTCAGGCATAGCTCCAAAACTGTGGCTCCGCTATGTCGATGATACTTTTGTAACAATCAAGAAACAAGAGCTGGAAACCTTCTCTGATCACATCAATGCTGTGGACCCACATATTAGGTTTACAAGAGAAGACGCTAAGGAGAATCGCTTGGCCTTTCTTGATTGTTCCACGATCAGAGGAGAGGACGGGAAACTCCAAATAGAAGTATATAGGAAACCTACACACACGGACCAGTATCTGCTCTTTGGTTCCAACCACCCACTACAGCACAAGCTGGGGGTGATCAGAACCTTACAACACAGAGCTCAAGGTGTGCCCACCAGCTCAGAGGGCAAGAAGAAAGAGGAAAAACATGTCCGAAATGCCCTCTCAGCCTGTGGTTACCCCGCTTGGGCTCTCAACAGAGTGAAGAGAACCAAGAAGCAGGACAAAAGGGAAACTGAACAGAGAAGGAAGGGTGTTTCTATCCCTTATGTGTCTGGCCTCTCGGAAAAACTGCAGAGAATTTTTAGACAACACGAAGTCCCTGTTTATTTTAAACCAGGAAACACTTTAAGACAAAAACTGGTTCACCCAAAGGACAAGTTGCCGACTCAAAAACAGAGCAATGTAGTTTATTCTATCCAATGCAGTGAAGAAAGTTGTAAAGAACGTTACATAGGTGAGACGAAACAGCCTCTACACAAGAGGCTCTATCAGCACAGAAGAAATACTAGTTCAGGACCTCAGAGCGCCGTGCATCTCCATCTTGAAGCCTCTAATCACTCGTTTGAAGACGGTGAGGTGAAGGTTTTAAGCAGGGAGAAAAGATGGTTTGAAAGAGGAGTCAAGGAAGCTATTTTTGTTAAAAAAGAAAGACCTTCTTTAAACAGAAATGGAGGGCTTAGGTTTCATCTTCCTGTTATTTATAATGGGATTCTGAACCCCTGGAAAGGTAATGGACATTCAGATGCTAATCAGGTACTCAGGGTGGTTGAGCCAGGGTCTCACAAAGACAAAGAGGATTCTAATAGCCCATTAAGATTCTGAATAGGCTAGCTCGGTAGATACAAGGGGGAGTTTCTGTTGAAACAAACAACTCTTTCTACTTCAGGAAGGCTCCTCCCAATGGGCGGGTCTTACCACAGAACAGTATTAATATCGGAGTTCTCGACCTAAATTCTGTTATTGACAATGACTCTTGGATGAGAGTCGAAACGTCTATTTTTTCAAACTGAGTCCAGATGACTACAACTGAAGCTTTTTCTACTTGTTAGCTAGCGTCTGTTAGCTGCAGCAGCTAACATTTACAAGCATTTAGCTTAAAGCTTGAATTGGGTTGAATATCCATAGAGTGGACCAATCTATTTGTGATATGTGGACTCGTGGAATAAACTCGGGGTTGTGCGCCCGCCCTCAGGGGCCGACCACCATGGGGCCGGGCCGGCCGCCGACCACCACCGACCACCACGGGACCTGGCTCACGGTGAGCGGTGTGGGGACAGGCAGCCTCGAGACACGCTTTGACTTTGAAACTGTAAAATGTATTTATTCACTGTAAGTTCGAGCTCAGCTGGTCTTCCGCCTGATGTTTAATAATGCGTGATAAGCTGTAGTGTTACTCTATTCGTCCAAATGCACCTGTAAATGCACATTTTCTATGTATTTTGACTGAACACCGCTTTACTGCGCGAGCCTTAAGATGAAAAAAAAAGCTTTATTTTGGCGTGCTCCGGCTTCCCCTGCGACTTGGAGCGGCTGTGCGGCACTTCGGTGCCACATGCGGATGCAGCGCGGCTGAAAATACAGGGTTTTAGCACTTTTCTTTCGGTGACTTTGTATTTAACGACCTGGGGTCGGCAACCCTCGGCTCCGGAGCCGCATGCGCTCCTAGTGGCTCCCTGAAGATTTGCGTCATAGCCTGCGAGACACGTGCACTGCGCGCGCAAGGGCCAGTTGTAAACAAACCGTACCGACAGATAGCTGATGAGAACAGAGGAAGAATGGACGGAATAATTTGCTTTCATTGCTAATGCAGAAGGTTTACATGCATATTTGCTCTGTCATGAGAAGTTGTCAAACAAAAAGTGTAATTTGGAATTCCAGGATGACACGAAGTATTCTCCGCAAATACAGTGAAGGAAAGGGACATTCAAATGGCAACATCACCAATCAGCAAATCAAATACAGTAATTCAGCTTGAACATACTTTGCCTGTGAGTCGTGTGATGTGAACGATATAAAACAGTTGTGCAGGTATGTGAACTATGAGGGGGTGACTTTGAAGAAATTATTATTAAGTATTGAATTGCACAATATTGCACATTAACATTGTAATGGAAGTTAAACTTAAAGCACCAATTTCGTATAGCAGAGTAGTCACATGGTACGTCACTCGTGCGCTGCAGGAAAAATAACCATTTAATCAGGAATGCTCATTATGTATTTGTAGCCTTGTCATTTTGATAGTAGGATAATATAGCTAATGTATATTTGTATACTTTGTTCCCTTCATATAAGGCGTATCATTTTTTGCGGCTCCACACAGCTTTGTGTTTTTTTGGTCCGATTTGGCTCTTTGAACATGAAGGTTGCCGACCCCTGAGTGTATAGCATATTTTTTCATTTCCTGTTTTCTCATTACTCAGCCATACTTGTGATGGTTCTGTTTTCAAACAGTTTATTTGGTGGATAATTATGTTTATTATTGTTTACACTTAATTATTATTGCAGGAGCATTACTAATTTAACTATTTCTTCTACTTTCAGGCCGTGCTGCCGTGCTGATTTGGAGAATAAAGATCACCACAGTAAAGATAATCCAAGTACAGTTACCATCACCACCTCACTTTCCACTTTATCATGTCCTATTGGACTAAAAGGCGTAGGTCAGGAAACTTGTCAGCGACACACCGGGGGATATTATTAAGGAATACAACGAGGGTCTTGAACTTGATGGTCAAACTAATAATGTCCAAAGGTTTGTGGATGCAGAACCGCTGGTCACTATTGTACACCAGCAAGACGCATCATTAGCTCCTCATGTACAACTAGAACATGGCCTTGCAGTGCTTACTGCAGTTCAGGAAGATGACTTTGCACAAATGGAAAACAGTGACATGGATGCCTATGTTTCTGAAGATGAAGTTGAGCAACATTTTTGTCCTGACTCAAGTAGTGAGGGTTGTAGTGATGAGGAGGAAGGGCCTAATGAGGATCTGCTAATGACAAGCTTAAGATACTGGGCAACATCTTACTCCATCAGTTTAGTTGCACTGTCTGCTTTGCTCTCAATCCTGAAGGTATTTCATCCTAGGCTCCCAAAAGATGGAAGGACTCTTTTAGGGACACAGTCTCGGGTAGAAACCAATAAAGTGCAGGGTGGGGAATACTACCATTTTGGCTTGGAGCGAGGTATTCTTTCAAGGCTAAAGGGTTTGTGTTTCCCTAGTAACACCAAAAGTCTGTCATTGCAGTTCAACATTGATGGACTTCCACTCTTTAAAAGTTCAAGGCTTCAGTTCTGGCCCATACTTGCTCTTCTGAAGTGTAACTATACCGATTTGCCATTTATTGTTGGAATATTTTGTGGATTAAGCAAGCCGAAGTGTGTATTTGAGTATCTCCAACAATTTGTGAGTGACCTTAAAAGTGTCCTGACTAATGGCATTGTTCACAATGGTAAACGGCTCCAGGTACTTGTTTCCTCATTTGTGTGTGATGCGCCAGCTAGGGCTTACATCAAGAATGTTAAGTCTCATAATGGTTACTCAGGCTGTGATAAATGCGAGCAGGAAGGGGTCTGGAAGAACAAAATGACATCATGAAACCACTGTGAGACTTAGAACTGATGCAAGTTACAGTAATATGACTGATGAAGGACATCATTTGGGAGTAAGACTCAGTCCTTTAACAGGCATTGTGCAAATGGTTTCAATGTTTCCCATTGATTATATGCATCTCTGTTGTCTTGGTGTGACAAGGAAACTGCTTAATATGTGGTTGAAGGGAAATCTAACCATTCGACTTAATTCACAGACTGTTAAAAACATATCACGCAAACTGTTGGACTTGCGATCACATACGCCATGTGATTTTAACCGCAGACCAAGGGCGTTGAATGAGCTGGATCGGTGGAAAGCAACACAGCTTCGGTCATTCATGCTGTATTGGGGTCCTGTTGTTTTGAGAGATTCTCTCCCAAGTGAGTTGTTTGATAACTTCATGATGTTTTCGGTTGCCATGTATGTGTTCTTGTCTCCTGGCATGTGTGGTGAAATTATTGAATTTGCACAGACAGTAATGATTTCCTTTGTGAAACACTTTGGGCAGTTGTACGGCAGGAATGAGATTGTATATAGCATACATCAACTTATTCATTTGGCTGAGGAATATAAAAGGTTTGGTCCTCTGGATAATGTGTCTGGTTTTCCATTTGAAAATTATTTAGGCCAAATGAAATGCCTTTTGCGCAAACCCCACAAGCCACTTCAACAGTTAGTCAAAAGAATGTCTGAGATGCAACATGTTGAAGTTCCAATTCCAACAGAGAAGCCAGTCTTACAGAAAATACATACAGATGGTCCACTTCCAGCTCATTTCAGTGGTAACCCACAGTACAAGAAGGTCTCCAGCAGGCATTTCACCTTGTCAAATGAGCCAGGAGATAATTGCGTTGTTGTTGGCAAGGAAATTGCATTGGTGCAGAATGTAGTGGAAGTTAATGATGAGGTCTATGTGATATACAGATTTTTCAGGCAAAAAGAGCCTTATTACACTTATCCATGTGACTCCTCCCACTTGGGAACCTACAAAGTTTGTGACTTGAGTGACAGTATTGGTGTTGGTAGGCTTGGTAGCATACGGCAAAAGTGTGTTCTGTATCCACAATCAAACTTCCTCATAGCGATCCCTATTGTACATTTGCGGGAGTAAGATGTCTCATTGAGTATTTTAGTTGTCCTCGGAATTCTGATCTTCCAAATTCTAAATTTTCATGGAACACTCATCCAACGCAAAATTCCAACTCAGACACTGAGGACATTTCAAAGCCAGAGCTAGAAAATCAAACATAACTGCACCGTGGTTTGGTGAAAGATCTACACTAACAGTTTATTTATTGGCTCTACTGTCAATTCAGTCTCTCTGAGCTAATAAAAACAAAATTATTTGATATTGAAATGTAGTAACAATGTCCAGGTCAATTAATTAACTCAAATGGCAGATATTTATTTAATTATTTGGCTGATTAGTGCACTTTCCTAGTCTTTATTTATTGAGTTGTTACTATAATATACTATGTAATAATGTATTTAGTTTTTCCTACTTGATGACTTTTCTAAAGAAAATGTCCAAAGAAAAGGTTTGATTTCTAACTTCCAAGGATGACTGAAATGCATCATAGATCCTATCCATCCATTTTCTACCGCTTGTTCCCTTTCGGGGTCGCGGGTGACTGGAGCCTATCCCAGTGACTTCGGGCCTTAGGCGGGGTACATCCTGGACAGTGGCCAACTTGTCATGACAATTATTCACTCTCACATTCATTCACTGGGGCCAATTTAGAGTTACCAATTCTTACCTAACACATGCATGTGTTTGGATGGTGGGAGGAGCCGGAGAACCCGGATAGAAACCACAGTAACACGAGGAGGACATGCAGACTCCACCCAGAGAGATCATGTGATGTTGGTCTGGTCCGGGAATTGAACCCAACACCCTATCATTATAGATTAATCGCAATCCAGTCAAAATTACAATTTTAAACATCACAATGTGCAGAATCTTACTAGCAACTTCATAACTAAGGTAGCATTATTATTAAATGTCAAAGAACAAACTTTTTCAGATTTTCATCAATAAAGCACATCAGCACTTGCAGTGTACAGTAGATTGGGATCCACCGCAGTAATTATTAGTTGCAACCCTACTATTATTTGTATCTGTTGAATTCATTACATTTGAATCAATTGCAGACAGGATGGAGAGTGAGGTGGTGCAGTGGGCGGTTGTGTTATTTCCAAATGGTGGAACTGCAACAGTTCTTTCCAGCTGGTTAAATGAAAACGAGAAAACTGTGATGTGGCCACCTAAAAATATAAATCACTCTAAAGCCCTCAAAGAAAAAATGCAGCCTAACAAATTGTGGACCTCATATGAGGACGTCCGGCTTTTAATCACTTGTGGTAAGCATTTATAGCGCTGGAATTCATACTTTTTATTGGAATGATCTAAATCTCCATTTTATGTACAAGTCACAATAATTCATTCTGTATGTTACATTTTTGGTATTACAGACTCATTCACCAAAGCCAAACATTTTGAGGACAAATACATAAAAACTGGGTGTGCAACCACAAACATGGAAACAGACGACGAAGTAGACAAGCGACCGATGAAAAGGAGAGCAAGGTAAAATGCTGTTTCATTAGCACAAAAAGTGATTTAAATGTTCTATACTGCTCAGTTGATAAATTATTGTTTTTTGTATTTCAAGGCAACATCCCCTTTACCTCGAATCAGAAGACGAATCAGCACCTTCAATAAAGAGAAAATTTGCAAAGCCACTGGACATGACCTTTCCAGGTATGTCAGTGTTACTGCTGTAATACAGTGTTCCTTCATGTTTGTATAAATGTATTATTTGTTATTTCAGTGATGCAGGGATTTAATCAATATACCAGGACCCCCCCACATTCCAACATTGGTAAGTTTTCCCAAGATAGACATTTAGTCTAGAAATAAACGCATTTCTCTATTAAAAATTTTTTCCCCATAGTAACTGGAGAGCTTAGCATATACAAACAGGCCTGTCACTACAGAAATGATGGTAAGTCCCTGCTTCTTTTTTTTGGAGAAGGAAATCCTTTTCTTTTTGTTTTGTTTTCTTACTTTTTTTTTTATTTTTTTTACTTTTTTCCCCCCATATTTTTAGTAATTAACATTATTTCAAAGTCTAATTATATAGGGTACATTGTGTTTTTTTGGGCTGCGGCCATTAATACATTTTGGTAATTGAATAATCTATTGATTATACTTCAAACAAGTAATTGAGTAATTGGATGATTTTGCTTACACTTCGTAAAACATTATACACATTTTTTTAAAATAACATTTTATTGTTAATTGCACATCTGTTAGCTTATTGAGTTAAGTAATACTAATTACATGTATTTTTATTTTTTCTTCCAACTTTCATTTTAGACTGCACCTACCTGACAGAGCTTCAGTTACCAGGCCCATCTGGTAGTGTTGGTAGGTAGACAATTATTAAATGTGTGTGCTCCATGTAGACGGAAATAAATTGACAGACACTTAATTGTCTCAAGTCTGTAAAAAAATAGCCGCAGCTATCGATTATTTCAGTAATCGAGTAATCGATCGAAAAAAAATTTCAACTAATCGAGTATATTTTGTATGTATATCAAATAAAATGTGTGTTTTGTTTCAGACTACACACCTGCCGGCAGCACACCTGCTTTTGATTACGCCACCTTTGATAAAAGTAATACCATATTTCCACTCTTCACTGCTCTCTTAATAATAGTGACAGAAATTATGCTTAAAAGAAATAGCTTACAGTTGTATTACTATATCAGTACCAAACCATATACCACACAATCAAAACAAGGATAACGTGAACGCAAAGCTGAAGTTACTTCTGTTCTAACTTCAAGGTTCCACCCCAGAAAGGCCTGCGGAAGCCAAACAAGTGTTAAAAGGTAAACTTGTAGAAACAATTCAGTTGTAGTATTTTTATAAAAACAAGACGTCAGTTTAAATATCAGAGTTACCAGACCTAATTCACAGATTGAGAATGGCTCTTGTGTTAAAACAAAAAAAAGAGTCCAGATGATACGACTCTTGGACAAATGTGAAATTACACCAACTTGTTTAAAAGGGAAACGTTAAGTTTAATTGATGTTAAAGCTTGTTCTTATTTTCTTTCTTCTAGACATTACAAACAACAAAATTACCACAATGCTTGCACAGCTAATTGTGGAGGTCAGGCAAATGGCACGTGACATCGAGGTCATAAAAACTGAAGTTGCTAACCTGAGAGCAGCTGGCCTTGATAAACTTGGACCGAGCTCACACGGGGACCTTCCGTTTGTCCTGCCTCTGCTCAATGAGGCCCAGTTTGATGAAGCCGAAGCTGCATTGCGGGAGGACTCAGTTCGCCGGAAAATGGTACACTTTTGTGTTAAACACAAATTATTTAGTTTAATCTTCAGAAATGTTTCTTGACACCTTTGAAATATGCAATGAATACTACATTTCAATATGAGACTAACCCTTTTATGGTTTTAAAGATTTCCCGTCTGGCATTGGTGGGAGGAACAAACCCGGAAAACATGATCCGGCGAATGCTTTCGGGAACAATGTCCAACAGTCTTGCCTGCATTTTTAATTGGATGGGAAAAGGACAGAAGAGGTTAGTGGTTTTGGTTTTATCTATTTCAGGAGAGGGCTGGACAGGCACAGATTCACAGAGGTGCAGATCCGATCATTTTTTTTGCTTTGCAGTTTTATTTGCATTTAGCAATACAAATAATGTTTTTAGGTAACTTAAAATGCCTTTGATATCCTCAATATATTTTCAATCATTGTCAAAGTGAAATAACTAAATTCTAAAGGCTGGTTAAATGTGATTTACAACTTACACAAGATCTTAGTGCAACAGGCTAAAAATCAATGCTTTAAACCTTCATCTGTGCTTCATAATATGTATTTTGAACCAGAATTTTGATTGTGTTTTTTTCCCCCTTTCTCAGCTGCTGCTCGTCAGTTTGAGCGCAAGTTGTCGAAACTTGTGTTCAATGATGTGGTGAAGAAGTGGCTGCGTTATGCACCAGACCGCAAAGATGGGTTGAAAAGGAAAAACGTGGACTAGAGCTGGAAAAAACGGAGCGCATCGCATCGCTCGTCTCCCGTAGATTTCTGTCCACTTCTGCGTCAGCTCTGTGTCTTTCTCCGTCTTCATTTTGCCCCGTACACTGAGGGAACTATATTATGATAGATCCATGCGCTTAGGCACGCGGAAACGTGGGGACGAACCTGACGCGGCTGCAGGTGAGCGGTAGGTGCGTTTTATGATTGATACGTGGCAGGACTAATGATTTATCCACGCCACGAGGAAATATGATAAAAAATTTGCTGAAAAAAATTGTCCATTCCACCTTTAACCCAAAAAAATAATTGTGAGTTTATAAAGGAATGTGTTTATGTTTCAATGCTAACACTTATGTATTTTTTTTCTCTTACAGTTTTGGATTGTTACACTGACAATGTTCGTTGCATAAAATTTGTTCAATGCAATAAAATTCGTCAAATGGTAAATAATGGTCAGTAATTTTTTTAATGGAAAACCAAAAATCATTTAAGATCTTTGTTTATATTTTGTTAATTAAATTGTCTATATAGGCATTGTTAAATTAAATATTGCTTCATTATAGAATATAGAAACAACGTAGAATAGAATTTTCAACGTTGTTTTAACGTTGAAAATTCAATTCTGAATCAACGTTGATGTCTGACATTGAATCAACAACATGTTGCTCGTGTTGATCAGCATTGAAATAGCGTTGATATTAACGCCTATGTGTACATTGAAACAACATCAGATCAACAATAATTTTCAACATTGTTTCAACGTTGAAAATTCAATTCTGTATCAACCTCACATCAATGTGATTCAACGTTGAAACAACGTTGAATCAACGTTGTTTCACATCTTTCCTCTAAGTCCACAGAAATGTAGAGCATGATCACTTAGGTCTATTGTGCCTGTATCTGATTCATTGATTTTAGATTAAGTAAAAAGTAATCTATTCTGGAATAGATTGTATGTGAGTTTTTAGATGGTAAAAAGCTGCTGATGTTATTGATTTGATGTGGCTGTTAAAGTTCAAGTCTGAGTCCATTATTACCCCCAGATTTCTACCTTGGTTTGTAGGTTTTAGAGCAAAACTCTGGAGGTGACCGCTAACACTTTCTCTTTGTTTCTGTGGGACTGAAAAACATCAAATTAGTTGTTTATTAAGAGGACATTTGTGAGCTGTTGGTAAACAACCTTTTCAAGGCCCCAAAATGGCAGATTAGAGATGGGCCGGTAATGAGTACTGCTCATCTTTAGGAGAGGCTTTATGACCGCAGTTTTCAAAGACATTGGGAATGTTCCAGATTGAAGCGACATGTTAACTATGTGAGTAAATGGTGCTAACAAAATGTTCAGCACAGACTTCTGGAGGGTCACACATGGAGGCAGCATGTAGATGAACTCAGACTGGTGATGATCTCCTGGACAGTTTTGTCAGTTACAGGTGCAAAGTGAGTCAGCTCTAAGTGTCTAGATGGTTTTACGGTTATTTTTTGCATTGTGGGATTTATAGCATTTTTAATGTCTTGAACTTTGTCATTAAAGAATAATGCAAACTAATTACACTTGGATGTGGAAATGAGTTCTAACGGCAGCTGAGCTGGAGGGTTTGTGAATCTGTTACTGTGGCAAACAGGACACGCCAGTTGTTACTGCAGCTTCCAATTATTTCAGAAAAATATCTTTCCTTAGTTCTACATAAAATGATGTTGTACCTGTACAACTTTTTACTGTAAATCTATTTTTGAACTAGAGCTTTAACTTATTTGTTCTTAAATGTCTCTTTATTAGTGGAATTGTTTTTATGTTTCGTGTTCTGTCGGGTCTTTCCTTTGCCCCCGGTCCATCTCTGGGTTTCTTACCTGGTTGCTTCTCTCCTGCAGGTGTTCAGGTGGAGCACTGTCCTGCAGGTGTTCAGGTGGAGCCCGGTCCTGCAGGTGTTCAGTTGGAGCCCAGTGTGAAGCAGGAAAACCCAGAGACTCATCAGATTAAAGAGGAAGCAGAGGGACTGAGATCAGAGACTCCAGACATTATTATTAGTGATGTATTTTCACTGAGGGATTTATTTGCACAGATGGAGACAGAGACTGATGGAGACCACGACAACCAAGTCCAGATAAAAGATAAAAGTACATCTGCACACAACTCAGGTCTATTCAGCAAATACAAGTGTGGAGCAGAGAGAAGAGTCACTGTCACAGAAGGACAAGTGTTAGGGACTGAAGGAGGAGGAGGAGCAGAGAGCAGAGCCACTGTCACAGAGGGACATGTCTCAGAGTCTAAGAGAGGAGCAGGAGGAGCAGAGAGCAGAGACACTGTCACAGAGGGACATGTCTCAGAGTCTAAGAGAGGAGCAGGAGGAGCAGAGAGCAGAGACACTGTCACAGAGGGACATGTCTCAGAGTCTAAGAGAGGAGCAGGAGGAGCAGAGAGCAGAGACACTGTCACAGAGGGACATGTCTCAGAGTCTAAGAGAGGAGCAGGAGGAGCAGAGAGCAGAGACACTGTCACAGAGGGACATGTCTCAGAGTCTAAGAGAGGAGCAGGAGGAGCAGAGAGCAGAGACACTGTCACAGAGGGACATGTCTCAGAGACTAGGGGAGGAGCAGAGAGCAGAGACACTGTCACAGAGGGACATGTCTCAGAGACTAGGGGAGGAGCAGGAGGAGCAGAGACACTGTCACAGAGGGACATGTCTCAGAGACTAGGGGAGGAGCAGGAGCAGAGAGCAGAGCCACTGTCACAGAGGAACACGGGTCAGGGACTGGAGCAGGAGGAGGAGGGAAGAAACACAAGTGTTGTTTGTCAGAAGAGATTTAAGACAAAACTGATGCTAAAAACACACCCCAGAATTCACACAGGTGAGAGACCTTGCAGTTGTGCAGTTTGTAAGAAAACATTTGCCCACAAATGTACTCTCAACGACCACATGAACACTCACACTGGAGAGAAACCTTACAGTTGTTCAGTCTGTAGGAAAACATTTGCCCACAGAAGTGTTTTAAACAGACACACGCGCACACATGAAGGGAGACCTTACAGTTGTTCAGTCTGAGAAAACATTTCCCTACAAAAGTGCTCTCAGCGTCCACATGACCGCTCACACTGGAGAGAGACCTTACAGCTGTTTAGTCTGTGAGGAAACATTTGCCCACAAAAGTAATCTCAGCAGACACAAGCGCTGTCACAGAGACAGACCGGAACGTTCTGACACTGCACAGGAACTTTCAGCTTTTGGGTTTCTGAGTGTTTGTGGCTCTTGCAGCTGTTCCTTCAGTGAGAGAACCAGGACGAGCGCTGCATTACAGTGTTCACATTCACGCAGCAGAAGAACCTGACAGTTTTTCAGTCTGTAATAGAACCTTTGATCGGTACAAACTCAGGAGAAAAAACGAGCCTTGGGTTCTATGTTCCATTTACACCAGCACTTGTGGGAGAGTTTTGTGTATTTAGTGTTTGTTTGATGTTTTTTGTCTTTCTAGTTCTGGCTTCAGCAGCCTTCTCACGATTTTCAGATGTGTTGGCTCAGGTGTTAAGGACACGGTTTGGGGTGCAATAGATCATGGTTTTGACACCCGCACAGAGTCAAATTTTATTTTGAGAGTAAGCTTTTTAAATGTATAGATTGCGCAATCTAGTTTGTTTTGGTATGAGTTAGCTACACTCTTGCTAATACAGAGCCATGGCAAAACTAGTTAATCAGACTATGTAAACCTAACTTTCCTCATTCATTGTCATTATTCAACTTCAAGAAAATAATGGGCTAACTACTACAAAAACTTAGGGTTAGGGGTTAGGGTTTAGGGGTTAGGGTTTAGGGTTAGGGGTTACGGTTAACCCTAACCCAAGAGAGAAAATTATTCCCTGAGCTGGAACAGTGGGACTGGTCTCGGTTGAATATGTTGGATTCCGTATATGATCTAGTGCTAATATGATCCACTGCCCTCAGTGCTGGGGTTGATCAGGGATATGATGGCCTCTTTCACACTCGGAGGATCTGAGTTTGTGCCCAGTTTAAAGTTGCCAGAAGTAAAGGAGTAAGTGTGTCTTTAGAGCTTTATACCTCTCTGAGGTGTGTCTTTAGAGCTTCATACCACTCTGAGGTGTGTCTTTAGAGCTTCATACCACTCTGAGGTGTGTCTTTAGAGCTTTATACCACTCTGAGGTGTGTCTTTAGAGCTTCATACCACTCTGAGGTGTGTCTTTAGAGCTTTATACCACTCTGAGGTGTGTCTTTAGAGCTTTATACCACTCTGAGGTGTGTCTTTAGAGCTTTATACCTCTCTGAGGTGTGTCTTTAGAGCTTTATACCACTCTGAGGTGTGTCTTTAGCGCTTTATACCTCTCTGAGGTGTGTCTTTAGAGCTTTATACCACTCTGAGGTGTGTCTTTAGCGCTTTATACCTCTCTGAGGTGTGTCTTTAGAGCTTTATACCACTCTGAGGTGTGTCTTTAGAGCTTCATACCACTCTGAGGTGTGTCTTTAGAGCATTATACCACTCTGAGGTGTGTCTTTAGAGCTTTATACCTCTCTGAGGTGTGTCTTTAGCGCTTTATACCTCTCTGAGGTGTGTCTTTAGAGCTTTATACCACTCTGAGGTGTGTCTTTAGAGCTTTATACCTCTCTGAGGTGTGTCTTTAGAGTTTTATACCACTCTGAGGTGTGTCTTTAGAGCTTTATACCTCTCTGAGGTGTGTCTTTAGAGCTTTATACCACTCTGAGGTGTGTCTTTAGAGCTTTATACCTCTCTGAGGTGTGTCTTTAGAGCTTTATACCACTCTGAGGTGTGTCTTTAGAGCTTTATACCTCTCTGAGGTGTGTCTTTAGAGCGTTATACCACTCTGAGGTGTGTCTTTAGAGCTTTATACCACTCTGAGGTGTGTCTTTAGAGCTTTATACCTCTCTGAGGTGTGTCTTTAGAGCTTTATACCACTCTGAGGTGTGTCTTTAGAGCTTTATACCAGTCTGAAGTGAACCCATCGCTCCTGGAGATTTATTGTTCTTTAATCTTTTGATTGCACCTTGTATTTCCATAACTTTAGATCCTAATTTTAAATTTTTTTTTGTAGAAAAAGCTTCTGTTGTAGTCATCTGGACTCTCATCCAAGAGTCATTGTCCAGCCGTCTCACAAAGACAAAGGGGAGACTAATTGCCCATTAAAGGACTGATTGTAAACAAATAGGCTAGATCGTTAGATACAAAGAGGGTAAGTTTCTGTTGAAACAAACAACTCTTTCCACTTCAGGAAGGCTCCGCCCAATGGGCTGGACTTACCACAGAATAGTATAAATATCTGAGTCCCCGGCCTAAATTCGCTTGTTGACAATGACTCCAGAAAGAAATGTACATAATCTTCTTTATCGTGTGGAATTTTTGATAAAAGTTTTTTATAAAATGATTCAAACGCTGAATGAGCGTCTGCTTATGATGTCATAAAGCAGACTCTATGTGCTATTGCTTTTCACTCCTTAACACTTTCACCGATTTCAACAAGTTATACATCTTTACGATCGCTTTCACCATCTTAGGGGGGCTATTGCTTTTGACATTTTTACATACATTTTTGACCCCCTGAACATTGATGAAAGTCACACATGGGACATAGACGCGATCGGCTCGGCCGTGTGGATCCACACGGCCCGGTGCCACGCCCCCAGGGGAAGAACATAGACTCGAGCAACAAGAATAAAGTCTTTATTACACATGTAGCACTTTTACGCAAAAATGCACACACTCACAATGGCTTCAGCCATTTCACAGTAGCTACTTATTAATTTAATTTATTGGCATTTAATAAAGTGTATTTTATTATCAATTTCTTAGAGTGAGACTTTCATCAAATATGTTACAAGCTATTGTTTATATGACATATACATATTATAGTATACTATATTTCCCCCCAAAGATGAGATAGTGCGTGCTTTGCATGTCAAGATGATGTTCTGCTAAGTCCCTGAGATGTCATTGTGTCTCAGTAGGATCCTCTTTGGGCTTTGGCTTGTTAAAACATGCATCAACAAAAACATGCATAAAACAAACTGACCTAAGATTATTATTTCTTATTAATAATATTATTTTGTATAAAATAATAACGTTATCAAAGAAGAGCTGGGCAAGACCATAGAGAACTCAGGGTAAGTAAAAAATAAAATGAGCAGATAATGAGGTAGCATCCAAACTTCAATGTCCACTGTAGCGGGAGCCATTGGACTTCGTTTGGACTTGGTCTGAATAAAATTCGAGTAGGTGGCACGTATGCCAGACTTGTAAATCAGAATCCTGCTCAGACAATTTGCTGAATGTCCTACTCTCTCTCTCTCACCCCCATGTTACAATACTGTCCTGTCCAAAAAAGACTACCGGCCAACGAATAAAAGAAAAGAGACCAATTTGATTAGAAGGAGCAAACTGGGGACAGTAATTTAGTTTTGATTGTTTACTATTTCTCCAAAACTAAAGCAAGAATAAAAATGTAAATATTGTTAATAACCATAGAACAGATGAAACATTCAGTCTGGTCAGCTGACTTGAACAGGTCTTGATAAACACAGAGCTCTGTTCATAAGCAACTATTATAAGAACTATTATACTTGTCTTTCAAATGTAGCGGAGTCAAAGTAATGAGTACTCAACTAAAATACAACTCAAGTTAAAAGTGCAGAGCCTCAAAAATAAAACTGCTTTTGCAACAAAGAAAACCACAGTACATTTTACGTATCTTTTTCAGTTGTCCGTTTGTGTTCTCCATGTAAAACTCGTCCTTTCACTGTAACTGTTCCAGTGTGAATTTACATGTCAGAACTCGTATGTAAACTTAGGAAATTAAATTATTATTTCAAACAATTCAACATAAAAGGTTTTCGCTTTTCATTAGCAAGGATTATGGACTGCTTTTAGCTCATAATTTAAACGCACACAATATATTTTACATTAATAAAGGTTTTAAAACTATAACAAGTTGTTTTTCAGTGATTAGTGTACTGGGCCTATTAAAGTGTATGATAGGTTTTTACAATTTGTATTTATATCTCTACATATAAATTATAGTTTTACACCAGTAGGTATTTGTGGATAAACATTGAAATAGTTACATATTACGATAGTTACAAATAGTGACATCACACTTGGTACACTCATTCCAGTCAAAGTTTATGCATAATTTACACAAAGAAACAACTTTTTCTTGACTCTCTAAACATTAATTCAACAAAATAAAGTCGCTCTCATATATTTTAAGACAAATTGTAACATTGGATGAGTTTTTCCCAGTGCTTGCTGGGTGATGTCATCAATTACAAACAGGAAGTGAAAGTATAAACCTAAAAAATCTGCTATTCTGTGATAACATTTTTACGATTTTTAGCAAAATTCCAAATATATTTATCTTGAAGGTTGAATGGATGATTTTTTTTGGACCAAATCTGAGTCTTATTTCCTCGTGGCGTGGACTGCCGATTAGTCCTGCCACGTATCAATCATAAAACGCACCTACCGCTCACCTGCAGCCGCGTGCGGCTCGTCCCACGTTTCCACGTGTCTAAGCGCATTGATCTATCATAATATAGTTCCCTCACTGTACGGGACAAAATGAAGACGGGGAAAGACAGTTTGAGCTGACTCAGAAGAGTCGGAAATGTATGGGAGACGAGAGATGCGATGTGATCCGTCGCTCTAATAAACAAACGCACGTGTGTGTTGTATCAGTCCGCACGGGGAGTGCGCATGCGCACTTCCGCCTGCGTTCTCAAATCGCCGAAAAATCGTCCATTGCGCCTTTAACTGCATTTTAGTCCAATGAGTCGTCCAACCTGTAGGGGGCGCTTTAATGTGAAAGTGCATCTTAGGAGCAAGTCCAAAAAAATATTTAGAAGCCCAAACCTGCTCTAAAACCGCGGACATGGCAACCATTTCCCGAGTACGTAAACACGGAAGTAACGCCACCGCCGCCGCTGCACTTTGTGTTCCCGGCAGCAGCAGAAGGCTCGTCTCCTCCGCAGCAGCAGAAGGCTCGTCTCCTCCGCAGCGCGTAGCGGGTTTCTCTCTTCACTTTGCACCTTTTCTCCTGCTGGACGTGTGTGTCTGCTCAGAGGACTCGTCATGGAACAGAGGCTGCTGCTGGCGGTGCTTCTGAGCCTGACTGTCACCGCGATCCAAGCCAAAAGAGACGGGTTTAGCAGCAAAGCGCAGGTGGGCGAGAAGAAGAACACACTGCGATGGAATCCGAATATGATCTGATTTATGACAGAAATACAATGTGTGGCACTTTGCACAGGACAAGAATTTGACTGGAAATGAGTGCCTGCAATCAACTTTACACTGAAGGAATTTGTATTACTTAAATAATTTATTTACGTATCTGCACTTAACTTAAGTCAGTCTTACAGTGGATACTACACCTGAGAGCAGTAATCTGCACTTTCTACTGCACTACATTTTGGAAAAGGATTGACACATTTAATATTTAAAAGCTTTCAACCTTTTGCTTTCACTTTTGTAATGCCACACACTGTTTTGAGCTCGATCAGAATCAGCATTTATTATCAGTGAACACACTTACAAGAAACTTGCTTCTGCGAAAAATAACTGGACAAACGTGCATAAAACAGACTTAAACTCTTTGACTAGAGTATATACACCAATTTTACAGTTTTATTTATTTATGGACCTTTTTTTGACCAGAAAAGTCTTTGTTTGTTCGGACAATAGTACAAAATGTGTGCAAAAGGACAGTTTTTTAATGATTATCAAAGTGACAGGTCCTGGCTTTGAGCAAACAAACATCTAAATATAAAAAGTCTAAAACAAAATGTATTGACTTATAAAATCAGGAAGTTTTGTTTTGTCAATATCATAAACGACATTACACTCTTTATCAAAAATCTCTGTGAAATGCATTGCACTCTAAAAGTGACATTTTAAACATGACTTTAATACTTCTTCTCAAGTCATGCTTAAGCAAAAACATTGAACACTTTTTCCACCACTGCTTGCGCTTCTAATGATTCAATATCCCAAATACGTCTTCCTGTTGTATCCACCATTTCGAGGACTTTTCCCCCCTGTCAAAAGATGCAATGTTTAGTTTTAAAACGTTAGTCGCTATGGCAAATAATCCTCATTCTAAACCCCTTGGATGATGATTAATCTAACTGTCTGTGCTACTGTAGTCTGCGTTTTACAGCTCTTCATGCCTTGCGTAAGAGTAGAAATGCACCGGGTCCAGTCTTGTTCCAACACAAGTAAGAGTGTTGTTGACATTGTTGACGCTCTCCTCACTGCAAGCGTGTGTCTGCAATGTCAAATAGATTAGAAACAAGTGACCGAACACTCTGGGAGCAGGCATTCCGTTAGCTTATCTTTTCTTTATTCACTATATCTGCAAAACTAAGGGAAGAATACTATCTATATCGTTTTTTAACCATAGAACATATAAAACATTCAGTCTGGTCAGCTGATTTAACACAGAGCTCTGTTCACAAGAATAACTTTTATATTTGCCTTTCAAATGAAGTGGAGTCAGAGTAGTAAGTACACAACTAAAATTCAACTCAAGTTAAAAGTACAGAGCCTCAAAAAGTGATGAAGTCGGCTTGTTTGAACGGTATTAAATGTTGCTGTTGACGTGGAAGTACAGTCGTTTAAAGTGCGTGATCGTCCTAGAAACCGCTTCCTTGTTTTAACTAGTATTTGTTCTGTAAAGTGCCCACAGTTTTTTGGGCTATATACCTTTTTCAATTCTCCTTTGTGGTCTCCATGTTAAACACTTCTTTTGACTGTAGTGTGCTGGAGTGCTGATCCTTTTATTAGTTTTCTTAAATAAATTGACTAAGATTCTGCATTTAAACTGTTCAGTAAACGACTTGTGTGTGTGCAGTCTGTGCAGGTGCTGCGCTTCGAGTGGGAGAACTGCGGTAAACCTGAGGCCCCGGCCGTCCTGAAGACTCTGAGCGTGGCCCCGGACCCCATCACCATCCCAGGGGCCCTCAGCGCCGAGGCCTCAGGGGCCACTGCAGTGCTGCTGGACTCTCCTCTGGCTGTGAGTGTTCTCTGACACACAAGTTGCTGAGATCCTGGATGGATGGATACTGTAGATGGATAGATCTGTCAGATGTTGAGGTCCTGATCTTACAGCCTGCTCTGTCCCTCTGCGTAGTGTCCATATTCACAGATCAGTGTAATCTGTGGTCCAGCTGTAGACCAACGTACTTCTAGTTCTCCACAACCTCCAGATTGTCCCTCTCGATGGTTTGGCTGCTCTGCATAACCATCTCTTTAGTCTTGGAAGTCTTAAGTTGAAGGTGGTTAGCCCTGCTCCACACCACAAAGTCCTCAATGAGCTGCCTGTTCTCCCCTCCTCACCAGACCTGATACACCCAACAGTATCATCAGTGAACTTCTACATGTGATATAGCTCTGAGTTGTACCCGATGTCTGGTGTGGAGCGAGTAAACAGGAATGGTGACAGCACAGTCCCCTGCGGAGCACCGGTGTCTAGTCTACTACTGAAGTTGAACCTGTCATCGAGGCAATAAAACAATGATCAATACTGTCAAATTAATCAAATTAAGTTGAAATATATTGCTATTCTAATAGACCCTTTTAAATGCTCTTATCAGAATCTTCTCGATTCCAGAATGGAGCTGTTGTGGAGAAAATACTGTAAACAATGACAGAGAAATGAGGCAGAATAGAACCAAGTTGTCTTGTCCAAAGGTGAATCTTTATTTTAGCCGTGCACAAGCCAAAATGCTCTCCCTGACAGAGTTGTCTCTCCCTCCCTGATCTGGCTCCAGAACAAAGATGAGTCCAATTTATCAAGGCACAACAGGTGCCACATATGCACAAAACCAGTCTCAACATATTGCCAAGACGAACTCGATGTTTTACCGCATCCTTGGATCCCCAGCTATCAGGCTGTTTTTACAAGAATGTCTCCATGCCGAGCCACAATAAGCGGCCAACGGCAGACAAAATAAAGGAGACTTGCATTTAAAATACAACTGAAAATCTGACCTATATTCCAAGGATTTTAAAGTATTTCTAGAACAAGAAAAAAGTCACAATTTTGAACGTATCAGTGTAAAAATATCAGTTTGCTTCTCTATTCCAAAGGTAATCAGTAAACGGACTGTGGTTGTCATGCTGCTCATGCTCTCGGCTGTGGGGCACGTCTGCCTCGTGATGTGCTCAGTTTTACGCTGCTGTAATCCCCCTTAAAGTCAATGTTTAGTCAAATATAACACTGGCTTAGGTCTCAGCTTTGAAAACAACGAGGAAATACTGTAATTGTTTTGTGTCAGAGGTTTAATAGTCATTCTCTGGGCAATTCTTTCAAAATGGTAATTGGGCTTATTTTTGAGACGGATTGTTTAACTGACATGGTCAAATGTCAGTTATAATTAGGGCGAGGAATCACACGGTCCTTCTCAATTCGACACGATACGTGGCTCGGGACACCATAACATAATTATGATGCAATGTATGTGATTAATTATATATATTTTTGAGGGAATACATTTGCATACAACAGTTTTTCTTTAATTAACCACAACCTGCACGAGCAAAATATAAAACATGCCAATTTTAATCGTCAAAACAGTTATGTCAAATATATAAAATAAACAAGTTTCCTGTCTTTTAAAAATGGTTGCATTGTCACAAAATAATATAGTAAAATGTACAAATGAATACTCATGGTGATGTATTGATAATGCACCACCAGCATCACGGGTCGGGCTGTAACGATCTGGACTGAACAGACGAGAAGACAAAACAAAAAGCATAAACCATTTCCAATAATATCCATTTTCACATTACTACTAAAATAATCGCAGCATATCGATATTTTTAGATATTTTAGTACATCCTAGTTATGTTACATATGCAAATTTTGTATTTTAAAAAACAACGCTACCACATTGTGATTTCATTGGCTATTGTTCCAACTATTTAGTATATTTCTAATTGAATACATATAATATAATTTTAATTTAATAAATATTCAAGTCAGTCTACAAAATTGGTGTCTTTTCAACTTTGCAAAATTGATTAGTGTAGCTATCTATATCAGCAAATCTGGAGGAAGCTAGTTGTCAGTGTTTATTTGAAACTTTCGTATTTCCCTTTGCAGCCTGTAGATGGCGCCAAATACCCAATCAGTCCCGTGGGAAACACAAGAGCTACACAAGAGAGACACATGTAAAGGCAGATATCAACACAAATAATGCATAATATTGGTCCAATTTAAAGCGGAACTTGCGGTAGAGCTCCCCCTGCAGCTCCCTTGTGAAAACACACTGTCAGAGAACAGACCCAAACGTGTTTTCCCCCTTCTTTCATATTGAAATGGAAAATTACATTGTTGAATGAAAAGAAAAGAGCCAGGGTCTTTCCGGGCAGGAAAGGCAGGGAGAGACATCTGTATAAAACGCTGGAAAAACCTGCAACTCTACCTCTAAAGTGCTTGAAAACTGCTTGAATTTAATCTTTTGAAAAGGTGTACAACCCCGGAGTTTGTTTTTCTGATCACGATCTCTCCCTCTCTCCCTCCTTCTTTACCCACAGCTCAACGTGACCCTGGAGAAGGAGGTGGCCGGTTTCTGGGTGAAGATCCCGTGCGTGGAGGAGCTGGGCAGTTGTCACTATGAAGACGCGTGTGAGCTGCTGGAGCAACTCATTCCCCCGGGCCAGGACTGCCCCGAGCCCCTGCACAGCTACGGGCTGCCCTGCCAATGCCCCTTCAAAGCCGTGAGTCCTGGTGCCATCTGCGTCTCCAGGGAGATGCTCGGAATGTCCCACAGTATGACCGTAAACTTCGCCATTTCATATCACGCCGCTGCACTTTAGAGTCTGATCTGAAGCGTGTGAATACTGGTGACTTACCAAAGGGTGTGTGGGTGCTAGGAATGAGCTAGAAAGGTTTAAATATATACTTCCTTATTTTCACATTACGCATTCAAAGGGGGCCTGGCTAACACTGGTTCATGGAACACTTTGGTGTGAGATGATTGGATAAGAAAGAACGCAAATAAAACACAAAAAGCATGAAACGGAAAACTGCAATTTGAGCCAAACTACTGACTCGATCCTGTAATGAAGCGCCATATTTCCACGGATGCTAACTAACTAGCAAAGCGCATTAGCATCAGCCATTTCCTGTCAATTGCCAACTTGTGCATTGTTTTGGGGGAGAATATTTACTTTATAATTCAGAGGAAAAAATGTCCTGACAGAGACAGGTAAAGTTCTGCAAATTAATAATAATAAACATTTTTAATTTAATTGAAACGCTTAAAACTATGACATTTCTCGCCCTCTTTTTTCCCCCTCTGAATTTGACTGAAAATGCCCACCACAAATTCCATGACCACACAAGTTACATGTCGGATCTGCGCTGAGGCATATGGATAAGTATTAATGCGTACTGTGGAACCTTCCGGGCAAAGCAATAACGTCACCTTTTTAACAACGGCGTGAATAGAAGGGCATCTGGAATAAATGATCAAATGCTACACAGAGGTAATAAAAACAGTCCTCATTAACTCCCGTCCCGTCCCCAGGGCTCGTACGCTTTGCCCAAGTCGGACTTCTTCGTCCCAGAGTTGGAGCTGCCGTACTGGCTCACAAACGGCCACTACAGGGCGCAGGGCGTGCTGGGGAAGGAGGGCTCCGAGCTGGGCTGCATCAAGGTGGCGCTAGCCCTCCACTCCGGCTGAGCGCGCACACACAACCAGCTTCTTATGTTTGTTATAACAAGACTGTTCTGGCACACTGTGGGATGAGCAATACTATCATTGGCTATGTTTACATGCACGCCATAAATCTGATTGTTATCTGATTTCTGGAGCTATCGGGTTATTGAAATGTTGAGAGAAATCTAGCTTTTGACACAGAAAATGATACAAAAAAGGGCAAACTTATGTGACAAAGACCAAAATGAAAGAGAAAATTAAACTGAATGAAAATACTTATTTTTATGTCATTGTACTTTTGTCTTCCAAATGGAACAGTCGCTACACGGAGTCACCAATGCGTGTCAGCAGGTGTTTTTAGTGAAAAATCAGACCTAATTATCTGGTTATCTGATTATAACAAGCTATAATGATCAATGGGTCAGAAAGCAATAATTAAGTGTTACAAAAATTGAAGTGAATTCTAAAACTAAAGCTGGGATCAAAATATTCCACATTTTTGGGGGAAATTACATGAAAAATGTGTAAATGATTCAATCTAAAAGCAAATGATTACTTGAAGATGAGTTCAGACAGATTTTATACACATTTTATAGTGAAATATTAGCATAATTTGTAACTAGAATATTTCTGAATTGACTTATTTTACCCGTGTCTCACAATATTTGGGAAAATATATTTTGTTGTTTGTGTCACAATTCATATTTCTTTGCTTTTTTTTACATGTCATTTTTGGGAATCAAAGGTCTGTATTAAAGTGGCCAAATTATTACTTTTTCTACGTAAAATCAGTTTTTATTGTGTTTTATGTCAAGTGCCTAAACGAGTGAAATCATGTACAGTTGGCAAATCAAAATCACACCTTGTTGTAATAGTAGAAAAAGCTTCAGTTGTAGTCATCTGGACTCAGTTTGAAAAAATAGACGTTTCGACTCTCATCCAAGAGTCATTGTCAATAACAGAATTTAGGTCGAGAACTCCGATATTAATACTGTTCTGTGGTAAGACCCGCCCATTGGGAGGAGCCTTCCTGAAGTAGAAAGAGTTGTTTGTTTCAATAGAAACTCCCCCCTTGTATCTACCGAGCTAGCCTATTCAGAATCTTAATGGGCTATTAGAATCCTCTTTGTCTTTGTGAGACCCTGGCTCAACCACCCTGAGTACCTGATTAGCATCTAAATGTCCTGGTCCTGGTCCTCTACCTTTCCAGGGGTTCAGAATCCCATTATAAATAACAGGAAGATTAAACCTTAGCCCTCCATTTCTGTTTAAAGAAGGTCTTTCTTTTTTAACAAAAATAGCTTCCTTGACTCCTCTTTCAAACCATCTTTTCTCCCTGCTTAAAACCTTCACCTCACCGTCTTCAAACGAGTGATTAGAGGCTTCAAGATGGAGATGCACTTGTATTTCTTCTGTGCTGAAATACAAGTTCAGGACCACAGAGTGCCGTGCATCTCCATCTTGAAGCCTCTAATCACTCGTTTGAAGACGGTGAGGTGAAGGTTTTAAGCAGGGAGAAAAGATGGTTTGAAAGAGGAGTCAAGGAAGCTATTTTTGTTAAAAAAGAAAGACCTTCTTTAAACAGAAATGGAGGGCTAAGGTTTAATCTTCCTGTTATTTATAATGGGTTACTGAACCCCTGGAAAGGTAGAGGACATTCAGATGCTAATCAAGTACTCAGGGTGGTTGAGCCAGGGTCTCACAAAGACAAAGAGGATTCTAATAGCCCATTAAGATTCTGAATAGGCTAGCTCGGTAGATACAAGGGGGGAGTTTCTATTGAAACAAACAACTCTTTCTACTTCAGGAAGGCTCCTCCCAATGGGCGGGTCTTACCACAGAACAGTATTAATATCGGAATTCTCGACCTAAATTCTGTTATTGACAATGACTCTTGGATGAGAGTCGAAACGTCTACTTTTTCAAACTGAGTCCAGATGACTACAACTGAAGCTTTTTCTACTATGGAACACGCCTGGACGAATGAGGGATTACACCGACATACCTTGTTGTAATGTAACAGCCACACAACCACGTCATTAAAGTCGTTTTTATGGCTGAGCTAACGGATCAAGCGTATCGTATTGTCCGGACTATAAGTCGCACCTGCCAAAAAATGCATAATAGAGAAGAAAACAACATATAATTTGCACTGGAGTATGAAATACGGTTGCAAGTGTGAAAATAACAAATATCACATATTGTTGCTCCAGAGTATAAGTCGCACCCAAAACTATGAAAAAAGGTGCCCGGAAAATACGGTAATACATTTTCAGATTTGATTGACTAAAATGTTTTTTTGTGGACATTTGACAACTGAAAATGTGTTTATGTTGATCAGTTTTATTTTCCTGTTCGACGCTCTGACACGTTGCTCCTCTGACCACCATTTAAGAGTCTACAACAGTGGTTCTCAAACTGTGGTACGCCAACTCCTCCCTTAGATTCAGCATTTGCCTAAACAAATTTAGTCTTTTAATCAATATTTTGTCCTCCATTGGATAAGTTCTCGATCACTGCGTGTGGAAGGACAGATCTTTTCTTTGGTGGAACTCGGTGAGAGCCACAATCACTATGTTAAGTCTTATTCAGTGGTCAATTATCTCAATAGATTTTGTTGATTGTACATTTCTTTTTCACGTGTCAAAAGTTTCCATAATAATAAAATGGCTCAAACTTGCTTTTTTTCCTTCTTGTTTGTAGAGATTGGTTGTCACCTTCAGCTCGCACACGTTTATGTACAGTGTAAATATAGTGTGTATTAACGTGGGTTCCGGAAGCTCCTCTGAAGCCTTCCACTTGGTGACGGAAACGTGACCTGAACCTGTAAACACATTCATTATTATCATTTTAATTGCAAGATTCGTTGTATTAGTGTTTGAACAACTGGTTTACATCTGCGTTTATCCACTTGTACTTAATTGTTTGCGCTATATTTTTGTCGAGGTATCGGGTAATTACACTGAAAGATAAAAGCTCGGTAAATGATCCTCAGGTGGCTCTCCTTAGCGCCCCCGTCTAATTTGATGATTACTTTGTAGAAAAATTAAGCACACTACTGGGTGAAATTTAGTAACATACTCAAATCTTATAATGTCTAAAAAATATTACATTTATAACTTATTTGCAATGATAATTAAATCAATCAGCGTTAACCCTGCGACGAGCTGGCCCCTGTCCAGGGTGTGCCCGGCCCCCGCCTAAGGCCCAAAGTCACGGGGGATAGGCTCCAGTCACACGCGACCCTTAACGGGAACAAGCGGTAGAAAATTAATGAATAAAATCAATTATTTAGTATATTTAGCATAGCATTAGCATATTGATTATGTGAAGTGGAACTAAACTTCATTTTGACCATGTTGACCATTGTTGCTACCTTGACTTTTGAACACACAGACCATTTGAAGAGATTTAAAGATTACCCACAATGCCGGTGCTCTGGCTTTTTAATGTATCCTTTACTTTCATTGAATGTTTTATTTGCATTTTATCTGGATCCTGTGTTTGTTTGTGTGTTTAATCTGTATTTTGTATTAGTATTTCTCTCATTGGCATACATCAAATTAATAAATAACTGAAAAGGTTAGGAAAATAAAGATGGTAGCATAGTAGTAGGTCAAATTAGTCTTTACTTTGTCTGAAAAATGACTTTGTTTGAGCTCCGATCAGAGCGTTGCTCTACTGTGACCCAGAATATGAAGCTCAATGGAATAATATTGAGAGTGCCAGGTTCCTGTACTGGCAGAGTCATTTGGAGTCGTTTCCCTGGGTAAAATCTGTGCTTACGACATGGAAAGAACTAATCAAAACATACAAACTAACTCTTAAACTGGTGGGCTTATGACCAAGGTTTTGTGCCAGGGCATATTAGATATTGCCCCGGTCAGAAGGAGGCATAATACTGGACTGCTCATACGGATGAAGCATGACTCCAGGTTTTTGTTTGTGCAGAAATACAGGTCCAGGCTTGGTTCAAGCGTGTGATGTTTATGTAGCCGGGTCATATAATAGTTTAAAAGCTAGTTGCAAGTCTCCGTTTAGCCAGCAGATGTCACTGTGGTCAAATGTGAGCACAGTCACACTTGCGCACCTGTGACGTCACCACAGCGCGACAGCCGAGTGCCTCGTTGAGAGAAAGCAGAATTTGGTTCGTATATTGTGAATCTTTCTTTAAAATGAGCTTTTAGTACAAAAATAATCTTTGATATCGTTAGACAATGCTTTAAACTGCATCATATTTTAAGATCATTCTCCTCTAATTTTGTAGAGAACAAGGATCCATGTAGATCGACTACTAGCCCTGTGAAGCGTGTTACTACTGACGTAAGGGTAGTTTGAAACAGCGTGACGGCGTGAGTTGCAATATTGATTGATTGTCATGTTTATTAATATTTAATATTGTGTTTTTGGTTGTTGACCAAGTTTGTATTTGTGGTTAATGCAGAGGGGAGACAGTACTGCTCGTGGTCCTTCTGTGCTGAGTGTGGTCCGAGCAGTCTGTTTGCTTTTTTTTCAAGTGAGTTAAAGTTCATTGTCATACTGTGGGATTCTAATGTAATTTTATTTTCATTGTATCCACAGTCGAATGTATAAAGTAAGATGTATTTATTCTTTGCGTTTTCATAGGACTTTAAGCCCACTACTGTTGTCTTTTTCTGTTGATTTTATTTTGTTCCTGACACAGATATTAAAGTGTAAAGTATATTTTTTTGAGTAAGCCAAATCAAACCAAAATTAATGCTGTTCTCCTCCTGAGGACAGTCGGGAAATAAAAGACCCACATTATTTTTTGGAGCTGCTGGTGTCTGTGTCCATCATTTTACCACCTGGCCACACACCCCTCTTTTTGGTGTCAGAAGTGGGATTTCCTGGTAAATTTGGCTGTTTTTGAACATTTTTAATTTTAAGACAACAGTAGTGGTGAAGAGGTGTTCCGCTCAGCTAAAGACACTGCTGCTGTGAGGAAGAGTATCCACTGGAACGGTTCCAAAGGACTTGAGGACTACAAGAAACTGCAACTTAAAGAAAGACATTGCAAGATGTCAGACGGAGAGGACGGACCAGGCGGTTCAATTCCTGGACCAAGCCATGCAGGAGGTGAATCGGCAGGAGGTGCTTCCTCTTCACCTCTAACCGAGAGTGGTAACCAGTTATTAGGGTTACAGTTACAGCTTAATGAACTGAGTCGAAAACATGATGCTGTAATGTCCAGTATTGCTTCTTTGGGTGACGTACAACCGAGGTCCGTTGTGTATGTGCCAAGAGAGAAACGTACAACACCACAGTTGTTACATGCATTCTATGCACGCAGACAGCCAGATGGAGAAGATTTGAGGGACTATTCGCATGCTCTTTCACAGTTGTTAAACTCTGCTCTATTAACTTCTCCTAATGTTGTTAATGACCCGCAACTTGCAATAAGAGACCAGTTTATTGAGGGGGTGCGTGATTCTGCCCTCCGCCGCGAGCTCAGACGGCTGATCAGAGAGAAACCACAGTCCAGCCTGTTTGATGTTCGTGAAGAAGCCATTATGTGGAGCCTCGAAGACCGTAACAGAACTTCCAATGTGGCGAGGAACAGAAACCTTGTGGGAGAGAGTCTGGATGGATATTTTGTAAATGCTAAGTCCAACAGCAACACAGAAAGTGAATTGGCCTCAACACTCCAGGAAGTTGTGAAAATAATAGCTCAGCAAGGTAAAGCTATTGGAGAGTTAACAACTGCTGTGCGTGATCTTAACGCTCAAAAGACAAAGTCAACTACCAAACATGACCAATAGGCCAAAAGTAACTACCAGATATACTGAAGATGGTCAGCCTATTTGTCTAAGGTGTGAAGGAGTTGGACACATGGCTAGACAATGTCCTGCACGTAGAGCTCCAACCCAGACAAGCACAACTACCTCTTCTGTACAGGGAAACGGGGTCCCTCCATTGCTATGAGCCAGGCAATGCGAGGTAAGTCCGAAGGCTCCCCACAAACTTTGACCAAAGAGCGCTTTTTGAGAAATGCAGTAGGTAAATGCCCCATTGTCGACATTCAAATCGGTGGTGTTTCCCTGCAATGCCTCATAGACTCAGGAAGCAATGTTAGCACTTTAACAGAGAGATTTTTCAGGGACCATCTCCATGGGGAGGATGAGGACATGCACTGTACATCAAAATGGCTGAAAATCACTGCGGCTAACAAGCTACCACTACCGTACCTGGGTTATGTAGAGCTAGATATTCAAGTCATGGGGATGACACTACCTGAATGTGGATTTTTGATAACACGAGACAGAGACGGCAGTAAAACAGACAAAAATGAATATGATCCATCTCCACCTGGCATAATTGGAATGAACATTGCAAAACGGTGCAAAGAGTTGATACTAACAGAATTCGATGCAGCACTTGGAGGAGAACTGGATTCAGAGTGGAGAGAGGCTTTTCAAAGAGTACAGAAGGCGGAACTGTTGGAAAAGACGGCCTTGGCTCGTGTTGCACAGAAAAATAAATGTCACCTGCCTGCCCTTTCAGTGTCCACAGTTTATGTAAGGGGCCCAAAGAGAGACTCTAGTGACACCTCTGTTATGGTGCTAGAACCAGGCAATACTCCTCTACCTGGTGGTGTTATTGTTATGCCCACTGTTGTATTTGCTAATAGTCACATGTGTCCAGTCCAAGTGATCAACTTCTCTCAAAATGATGTGTGGCTCCCAGGGAAAGCCAGATTAGGAGTTCTTACCCCATGTGAGTGCATTGAAGGTGACCCTTATGAAGTTAAGTTTCAGCGCATATCAGCTACACACGAGGAGGTCACTGTTAGTCAGAAGAGTGAAGAGAATCCTGACAAAGACATGCAGGCCCTGTTTGATCGGTTACACTTAGGTGGCACCAGTGAGCAGCAAACAGAGTTAAAGGCGCTATTACTTAAGTATGCTGATGTTTTTGCAGTGCAGGACGAAGACCTGGGATACACTGCCCATGTCCAACATGAGATCCCAGTATTAGACAAGACGCCTGTTAACCAGCCATACAGACGGATCCCACCAAATCAGTACAAAGAGGTGAGGGATCACATTTTAGAACTGTTAAGAAAGGGTGTTGTCAAAGAAAGCTCAAGCTCATATGCGTCACCAATAGTCTTGGTCCGTAAGCCCGATGGTAGTCTGAGACTATGCGTAGACTACAGGAAGTTGAACTTAAAGACTAGACGTGATGCATTTCCGCTACCACGTATTGATGAAAGTCTAGATGCTTTAAGTGGTGCAGAATTCTTCTCAAGCATTGACCTTGCCAGCGGGTACCATCAAGTTGCAGTCCATGAAAAAGACAGGCACAAAACGGCCTTTACAACACCTTTCGGCCTATATGAATATCTACGCATGCCGTTTGGATAATGCAACGCGCCTGCAACGTTTCAGAGATTAATGCAAGCAACAATGAGTGACCTTGCCTTCCAGATTGTTCTCGTTTACTTGGACGACCTGCTTGTGTATTCCAAAACCTTTGAAGAACATCTTGAGAGACTTGAAACTGTCCTCCAGAGGCTGAAAGAAACAGGTCTAAAAGTTAAAGTTGAAAAATGTCGACTTCTTCAATCTGAAGTCAAGTTCTTAGGTCATCATGTTTCCGCTCAGGGTGTAGGCACTGATCCTGAGAAGATAAGTGCTGTGAAAACCTGGCCTCAGCCAAGCTCAGTTAAAGATCTCCGGTCCTTTCTGGGTTTCTGTAGTTATTATAGGCGGTTTATTGAGGGGTTTTCACAGGTTGTAGGGCCACTTCACGACGTTGTAAATTGCTGTATCAAGGAGAGTAGTCCTGCTAAGGCCAAACAATTGTTCCAGTTGAACTGGACTCCAGCATGCTCTGTGGCGTTTGAAGTTCTAAAAGCCAAGTTGACAGATGCGCCTATGCTAGGTTATGCAGACTTTCAGTTACCATTTATCCTAGAGACAGATGCTAGCAACCTTGGTTTAGGTGCAGTTCTGTATCAGGTTCAGGGTGGGAAGAAAAAGGTCATAGCTTATGCGAGTCGCAGGCTTAGAGGGGCTGAGAGGAACGACAGGAACTACAGTAGTATGAAGCTGGAGCTTCTTGCGTTGAAATGGGCGGTAACGGAAAAGTTTCGCAGCTACCTCCTTGGTCCAGGTTCACAGTCCTAACTGACAATAACCCACTTTGTCACCTGTCTACAGCCAAGTTGGGAGCTATCCAACAGCGTTGGGTAGCGCAGTTAGCAGTGTTTGACTTTGATGTTAAGTACCGGCCCGGTCGCTGTAACTCAGCAGCCGATGCCCTTTCCAGACAGCCGGCTTTAACAGAGTTGGATCCAGATTCAGAGGATGCAGAGTTTGACGGTTGTGTAGCTATATGCAACGTTGTTAGGGTAGGCACTGCTTTGGGTTCTGAGTTAACTGCTGCAGGGGTTGAGCACTGCAGAGTGAGACAGCTAAGTGTTTTACACATGGACAGTGAGGAGATAGATTCAGTGCAGAGCAACACACCAACTCTTCCCAGTTACACAAAGGCTGAGCTCCAGACATTCCAAGCTTCAGATCCAACACTTAAGGTTTTGAAAGAGCTCTGGGATAGGAGACAAAAACCTTCTATACAGGAAAGACAAACTCTGCCCATCCCAGTACGGTCCCTACTGAAACAATGGCACCGTCTCAGAGTAAAAGATGGACTCTTGTATCGTGAGATTGAAGATGTAAATCTTGGAAAATACTGCCAGCAATTATTGCCTTCCTGCCTTAAAGAAAAAGTCCTCACCAGTGTGCACAATCAGATGGGACACCAAGGGATAGAACGAACTCTTGGGCTGTTGAGACAAAGGTGCTTTTGGGGAGGAATGCATGAGGATGTAGAAAAATGGATCAAAAACTGTCAACGGTGCGTGTTAACAAAGATGCCACAACCCAAAGTTCGTGCACCCCAAACTCCATTTCTAGCTACCCGTTCTCTTGAAGTTGTTGCAGCTGACTACACTATACTTGACCGAGCAAGTGATGGGTGTGAAAATGTTCTTGTGCTCACCGATGTTTTCACAAAGTTCAGCCAAGCCTTCCCCACTAGAAACCAGAGGGCAGACACAACTGCTAAGGTCATATTGAAAGAGTGGTTCTTGAAATATGGGGTGCCTGAGCGCTTGCACTCAGATCAGGGCAGAAATTTCGAGAGTGCTGTGATTGCAGAATTATGCAGTTTGTATGGGGTGAAGAAGAGCCGCACCACACCTCATCACCCGCAGGGAAACCCCCAGTGTGAGAGGTTTAATAGAACTTTACATGACCGTCTGAAGACACTTCCCCCTGAGAAAAAGCGCCGCTGGCCTGAACATCTAGCTGAACTTGTGTACGCTTATAATGTGACTCCACACTCCTCGACTGGGTACTCTCCTTACTACATGTTGTTTGGAGTACACCCTCATCTACCTGTTGATGCTCTGCTTGGGCAGGAGACCACCAAAGATGAGAACACAGACTGGCTCAGGGCACACAGAGAACGTCTTCAGAATGCACATGAGAGAGCCAGAGAGTTTTCTGAAAGAAAAGCGGCAGAAAGAATGGCTCGTCAGAATGCTAAAGCTTATTGTCCAGCTGTGGAAATAGGGCAGTACGTGTATCTTCGCCATCGTCCTATTGGCAGAAATAAGATTCAAGATTCATGGTCATCAAAAGTGCATAAAGTCATTGATGTCCAGGGGACAACACACACAGTAGTCCCAGTGAATGGTGGTCCACTAAAAAGAGTGCATAGGTCTAATCTTCGTCTTTGTGTAGGGCCTTTGCCACCTCCAAGTCAGGAAGATCAAATGATTCCCCATGTTCGTGAGCCTGAAGCTGATATAGACTCCGAAACTGAATCCACAGCCTCAGAACCTGACTACCTGCTAGTGGAACAAGTTGATGAACCCATTGGTCCAAGGTTGGAAGACCTAGAAAGTAATTCTGAGGGTGAAAGCAGGAGTAAAACTGGAAGTGACCAACTGTTGGATGTTGACATGATGGATGAGCCCGGTGAAGATTCTCCTCACTCAGGATCAGTTGTGGGAAGTCCGGGTTTGTCTAAAGAAAGACCAGTACCTGCTCCGCGGCGGAGGGCGGCACCATCCAAGATAGTCACGCCTATGCCACCCCCACGCAAAAGTGCAAGGGCAACCGCTGGTCAAAACAGAAACCCATTTAACTTACCTGTGAGTGCCTGCAATAATGCAGTATCTTTCACACCAGATGTGCTGTCTCAGGTGTTAGCTGGTATGGTCCTTTACACATCAAAAGCTATGGCTGATGGTTAGGAAGTCACCGAGACGTTGACTTCTGGCAGGGGAGAATGTAGCCGGGTCATATAATAGTTTAAAAGCTAGTTGCAAGTCTCCGTTTAGCCAGCAGATGTCACTGTGGTCAAATGTGAGCACAGTCACACTTGCGCACCTGTGACGTCACCACAGCGCGACAGCCGAGTGCCTCGTTGAGAGAAAGCAGAATTTGGTTCGTATATTGTGAATCTTTCTTTAAAATGAGCTTTTAGTACAAAAATAATCTTTGATATCGTTAGACAATGCTTTAAACTGCATCATATTTTAAGATCATTCTCCTCTAATTTTGTAGAGAACAAGGATCCATGTAGATCGACTACTAGCCCTGTGAAGCGTGTTACTACTGACGTAAGGGTAGTTTGAAACAGCGTGACGGCGTGAGTTGCAATATTGATTGATTGTCATGTTTATTAATATTTAATATTGTGTTTTTGGTTGTTGACCAAGTTTGTATTTGTGGTTAATGCAGAGGGGAGACAGTACTGCTCGTGGTCCTTCTGTGCTGAGTGTGGTCCGAGCAGTCTGTTTGCTTTTTTTTCAAGTGAGTTAAAGTTCATTGTCATACTGTGGGATTCTAATGTAATTTTATTTTCATTGTATCCACAGTCGAATGTATAAAGTAAGATGTATTTATTCTTTGCGTTTTCATAGGACTTTAAGCCCACTACTGTTGTCTTTTTCTGTTGATTTTATTTTGTTCCTGACACAGATATTAAAGTGTAAAGTATATTTTTTTGAGTAAGCCAAATCAAACCAAAATTAATGCTGTTCTCCTCCTGAGGACAGTCGGGAAATAAAAGACCCACATTATTTTTTGGAGCTGCTGGTGTCTGTGTCCATCATTTTACCACCTGGCCACACACCCCTCTTTTTGGTGTCAGAAGTGGGATTTCCTGGTAAATTTGGCTGTTTTTGAACATTTTTAATTTTAAGACAACAGTAGTGGTGAAGAGGTGTTCCGCTCAGCTAAAGACACTGCTGCTGTGAGGAAGAGTATCCACTGGAACGGTTCCAAAGGACTTGAGGACTACAAGAAACTGCAACTTAAAGAAAGACATTGCAAGATGTCAGACGGAGAGGACGGACCAGGCGGTTCAATTCCTGGACCAAGCCATGCAGGAGGTGAATCGGCAGGAGGTGCTTCCTCTTCACCTCTAACCGAGAGTGGTAACCAGTTATTAGGGTTACAGTTACAGCTTAATGAACTGAGTCGAAAACATGATGCTGTAATGTCCAGTATTGCTTCTTTGGGTGACGTACAACCGAGGTCCGTTGTGTATGTGCCAAGAGAGAAACGTACAACACCACAGTTGTTACATGCATTCTATGCACGCAGACAGCCAGATGGAGAAGATTTGAGGGACTATTCGCATGCTCTTTCACAGTTGTTAAACTCTGCTCTATTAACTTCTCCTAATGTTGTTAATGACCCGCAACTTGCAATAAGAGACCAGTTTATTGAGGGGGTGCGTGATTCTGCCCTCCGCCGCGAGCTCAGACGGCTGATCAGAGAGAAACCACAGTCCAGCCTGTTTGATGTTCGTGAAGAAGCCATTATGTGGAGCCTCGAAGACCGTAACAGAACTTCCAATGTGGCGAGGAACAGAAACCTTGTGGGAGAGAGTCTGGATGGATATTTTGTAAATGCTAAGTCCAACAGCAACACAGAAAGTGAATTGGCCTCAACACTCCAGGAAGTTGTGAAAATAATAGCTCAGCAAGGTAAAGCTATTGGAGAGTTAACAACTGCTGTGCGTGATCTTAACGCTCAAAAGACAAAGTCAACTACCAAACATGACCAATAGGCCAAAAGTAACTACCAGATATACTGAAGATGGTCAGCCTATTTGTCTAAGGTGTGAAGGAGTTGGACACATGGCTAGACAATGTCCTGCACGTAGAGCTCCAACCCAGACAAGCACAACTACCTCTTCTGTACAGGGAAACGGGGTCCCTCCATTGCTATGAGCCAGGCAATGCGAGGTAAGTCCGAAGGCTCCCCACAAACTTTGACCAAAGAGCGCTTTTTGAGAAATGCAGTAGGTAAATGCCCCATTGTCGACATTCAAATCGGTGGTGTTTCCCTGCAATGCCTCATAGACTCAGGAAGCAATGTTAGCACTTTAACAGAGAGATTTTTCAGGGACCATCTCCATGGGGAGGATGAGGACATGCACTGTACATCAAAATGGCTGAAAATCACTGCGGCTAACAAGCTACCACTACCGTACCTGGGTTATGTAGAGCTAGATATTCAAGTCATGGGGATGACACTACCTGAATGTGGATTTTTGATAACACGAGACAGAGACGGCAGTAAAACAGACAAAAATGAATATGATCCATCTCCACCTGGCATAATTGGAATGAACATTGCAAAACGGTGCAAAGAGTTGATACTAACAGAATTCGATGCAGCACTTGGAGGAGAACTGGATTCAGAGTGGAGAGAGGCTTTTCAAAGAGTACAGAAGGCGGAACTGTTGGAAAAGACGGCCTTGGCTCGTGTTGCACAGAAAAATAAATGTCACCTGCCTGCCCTTTCAGTGTCCACAGTTTATGTAAGGGGCCCAAAGAGAGACTCTAGTGACACCTCTGTTATGGTGCTAGAACCAGGCAATACTCCTCTACCTGGTGGTGTTATTGTTATGCCCACTGTTGTATTTGCTAATAGTCACATGTGTCCAGTCCAAGTGATCAACTTCTCTCAAAATGATGTGTGGCTCCCAGGGAAAGCCAGATTAGGAGTTCTTACCCCATGTGAGTGCATTGAAGGTGACCCTTATGAAGTTAAGTTTCAGCGCATATCAGCTACACACGAGGAGGTCACTGTTAGTCAGAAGAGTGAAGAGAATCCTGACAAAGACATGCAGGCCCTGTTTGATCGGTTACACTTAGGTGGCACCAGTGAGCAGCAAACAGAGTTAAAGGCGCTATTACTTAAGTATGCTGATGTTTTTGCAGTGCAGGACGAAGACCTGGGATACACTGCCCATGTCCAACATGAGATCCCAGTATTAGACAAGACGCCTGTTAACCAGCCATACAGACGGATCCCACCAAATCAGTACAAAGAGGTGAGGGATCACATTTTAGAACTGTTAAGAAAGGGTGTTGTCAAAGAAAGCTCAAGCTCATATGCGTCACCAATAGTCTTGGTCCGTAAGCCCGATGGTAGTCTGAGACTATGCGTAGACTACAGGAAGTTGAACTTAAAGACTAGACGTGATGCATTTCCGCTACCACGTATTGATGAAAGTCTAGATGCTTTAAGTGGTGCAGAATTCTTCTCAAGCATTGACCTTGCCAGCGGGTACCATCAAGTTGCAGTCCATGAAAAAGACAGGCACAAAACGGCCTTTACAACACCTTTCGGCCTATATGAATATCTACGCATGCCGTTTGGATTATGCAACGCGCCTGCAACGTTTCAGAGATTAATGCAAGCAACAATGAGTGACCTTGCCTTCCAGATTGTTCTCGTTTACTTGGACGACCTGCTTGTGTATTCCAAAACCTTTGAAGAACATCTTGAGAGACTTGAAACTGTCCTCCAGAGGCTGAAAGAAACAGGTCTAAAAGTTAAAGTTGAAAAATGTCGACTTCTTCAATCTGAAGTCAAGTTCTTAGGTCATCATGTTTCCGCTCA
The DNA here is from genome assembly GCF_026437365.1 of Eucyclogobius newberryi. Classification (NCBI taxonomy): domain Eukaryota; kingdom Metazoa; phylum Chordata; class Actinopteri; order Gobiiformes; family Gobiidae; genus Eucyclogobius; species Eucyclogobius newberryi. Next base: position 27,591,742 of record NW_027315823.1, on the reverse strand, counting down.
GGGTGTAGGCACTGATCCTGAGAAGATAAGTGCTGTGAAAACCTGGCCTCAGCCAAGCTCAGTTAAAGATCTCCGGTCCTTTCTGGGTTTCTGTAGTTATTATAGGCGGTTTATTGAGGGGTTTTCACAGGTTGCAGGGCCACTTCACGACGTTGTAAATTGCTGTATCAAGGAGAGTAGTCCTGCTAAGGCCAAACAATTGTTCCAGTTGAACTGGACTCCAGCATGCTCTGTGGCGTTTGAAGTTCTAAAAGCCAAGTTGACAGATGCGCCTATGCTAGGTTATGCAGACTTTCAGTTACCATTTATCCTAGAGACAGATGCTAGCAACCTTGGTTTAGGTGCAGTTCTGTATCAGGTTCAGGGTGGGAAGAAAAAGGTCATAGCTTATGCGAGTCGCAGGCTTAGAGGGGCTGAGAGGAACGACAGGAACTACAGTAGTATGAAGCTGGAGCTTCTTGCGTTGAAATGGGCGGTAACGGAAAAGTTTCGCAGCTACCTCCTTGGGTCCAGGTTCACAGTCCTAACTGACAATAACCCACTTTGTCACCTGTCTACAGCCAAGTTGGGAGCTATCCAACAGCGTTGGGTAGCGCAGTTAGCAGTGTTTGACTTTGATGTTAAGTACCGGCCCGGTCGCTGTAACTCAGCAGCCGATGCCCTTTCCAGACAGCCGGCTTTAACAGAGTTGGATCCAGATTCAGAGGATGCAGAGTTTGACGGTTGTGTAGCTATATGCAACGTTGTTAGGGTAGGCACTGCTTTGGGTTCTGAGTTAACTGCTGCAGGGGTTGAGCACTGCAGAGTGAGACAGCTAAGTGTTTTACACATGGACAGTGAGGAGATAGATTCAGTGCAGAGCAACACACCAACTCTTCCCAGTTACACAAAGGCTGAGCTCCAGACATTCCAAGCTTCAGATCCAACACTTAAGGTTTTGAAAGAGCTCTGGGATAGGAGACAAAAACCTTCTATACAGGAAAGACAAACTCTGCCCATCCCAGTACGGTCCCTACTGAAACAATGGCACCGTCTCAGAGTAAAAGATGGACTCTTGTATCGTGAGATTGAAGATGTAAATCTTGGAAAATACTACCAGCAATTATTGCCTTCCTGCCTTAAAGAAAAAGTCCTCACCAGTGTGCACAATCAGATGGGACACCAAGGGATAGAACGAACTCTTGGGCTGTTGAGACAAAGGTGCTTTTGGGGAGGAATGCATGAGGATGTAGAAAAATGGATCAAAAACTGTCAACGGTGCGTGTTAACAAAGATGCCACAACCCAAAGTTCGTGCACCCCAAACTCCATTTCTAGCTACCCGTTCTCTTGAAGTTGTTGCAGCTGACTACACTATACTTGACCGAGCAAGTGATGGGTGTGAAAATGTTCTTGTGCTCACCGATGTTTTCACAAAGTTCAGCCAAGCCTTCCCCACTAGAAACCAGAGGGCAGACACAACTGCTAAGGTCATATTGAAAGAGTGGTTCTTGAAATATGGGGTGCCTGAGCGCTTGCACTCAGATCAGGGCAGAAATTTCGAGAGTGCTGTGATTGCAGAATTATGCAGTTTGTATGGGGTGAAGAAGAGCCGCACCACACCTCATCACCCGCAGGGAAACCCCCAGTGTGAGAGGTTTAATAGAACTTTACATGACCGTCTGAAGACACTTCCCCCTGAGAAAAAGCGCCGCTGGCCTGAACATCTAGCTGAACTTGTGTACGCTTATAATGTGACTCCACACTCCTCGACTGGGTACTCTCCTTACTACATGTTGTTTGGAGTACACCCTCATCTACCTGTTGATGCTCTGCTTGGGCAGGAGACCACCAAAGATGAGAACACAGACTGGCTCAGGGCACACAGAGAACGTCTTCAGAATGCACATGAGAGAGCCAGAGAGTTTTCTGAAAGAAAAGCGGCAGAAAGAATGGCTCGTCAGAATGCTAAAGCTTATTGTCCAGCTGTGGAAATAGGGCAGTACGTGTATCTTCGCCATCGTCCTATTGGCAGAAATAAGATTCAAGATTCATGGTCATCAAAAGTGCATAAAGTCATTGATGTCCAGGGGACAACACACACAGTAGTCCCAGTGAATGGTGGTCCACTAAAAAGAGTGCATAGGTCTAATCTTCGTCTTTGTGTAGGGCCTTTGCCACCTCCAAGTCAGGAAGATCAAATGATTCCCCATGTTCGTGAGCCTGAAGCTGATATAGACTCCGAAACTGAATCCACAGCCTCAGAACCTGACTACCTGCTAGTGGAACAAGTTGATGAACCCATTGGTCCAAGGTTGGAAGACCTAGAAAGTAATTCTGAGGGTGAAAGCAGGAGTAAAACTGGAAGTGACCAACTGTTGGATGTTGACATGATGGATGAGCCCGGTGAAGATTCTCCTCACTCAGGATCAGTTGTGGGAAGTCCGGGTTTGTCTAAAGAAAGACCAGTACCTGCTCCGCGGCGGAGGGCGGCACCATCCAAGATAGTCACGCCTATGCCACCCCCACGCAAAAGTGCAAGGGCAACCGCTGGTCAAAACAGAAACCCATTTAACTTACCTGTGAGTGCCTGCAATAATGCAGTATCTTTCACACCAGATGTGCTGTCTCAGGTGTTAGCTGGTATGGTCCTTTACACATCAAAAGCTATGGCTGATGGTTAGGAAGTCACCGAGACGTTGACTTCTGGCAGGGGAGAATGTAGCCGGGTCATATAATAGTTTAAAAGCTAGTTGCAAGTCTCCGTTTAGCCAGCAGATGTCACTGTGGTCAAATGTGAGCACAGTCACACTTGCGCACCTGTGACGTCACCACAGCGCGACAGCCGAGTGCCTCGTTGAGAGAAAGCAGAATTTGGTTCGTATATTGTGAATCTTTCTTTAAAATGAGCTTTTAGTACAAAAATAATCTTTGATATCGTTAGACAATGCTTTAAACTGCATCATATTTTAAGATCATTCTCCTCTAATTTTGTAGAGAACAAGGATCCATGTAGATCGACTACTAGCCCTGTGAAGCGTGTTACTACTGACGTAAGGGTAGTTTGAAACAGCGTGACGGCGTGAGTTGCAATATTGATTGATTGTCATGTTTATTAATATTTAATATTGTGTTTTTGGTTGTTGACCAAGTTTGTATTTGTGGTTAATGCAGAGGGGAGACAGTACTGCTCGTGGTCCTTCTGTGCTGAGTGTGGTCCGAGCAGTCTGTTTGCTTTTTTTTCAAGTGAGTTAAAGTTCATTGTCATACTGTGGGATTCTAATGTAATTTTATTTTCATTGTATCCACAGTCGAATGTATAAAGTAAGATGTATTTATTCTTTGCGTTTTCATAGGACTTTAAGCCCACTACTGTTGTCTTTTTCTGTTGATTTTATTTTGTTCCTGACACAGATATTAAAGTGTAAAGTATATTTTTTTGAGTAAGCCAAATCAAACCAAAATTAATGCTGTTCTCCTCCTGAGGACAGTCGGGAAATAAAAGACCCACATTATTTTTTGGAGCTGCTGGTGTCTGTGTCCATCATTTTACCACCTGGCCACATTTAGACCCATTAAAAAGGGTTTATGGTCTGCTTTAGAGCTTGACATGGTACACATTTCATGGAATTGAGGCATATGTCTCAACCATTTGTCCCTTCACTAAGCGTCATTCACATCCACTTGGTGCTGGTGAGTTTAGCCAAACTAGTTGTACAGAAAGAAAGTTGTGTGTTTCTGGTTTGAACAATGCATCACAACATTTTTTTACAATGCATCATCACCAGGGAATCATTGGTCATGCCCGATCTGTCAGGAGGTCTTTAATGATCCTGTGCTTTTGTCCTGCAGCCACAGCTTCTGAGGTGCTGGTGGGGAGAGAGGCCCACACAGGAGCGTCCTGTTTGTAAGAGAAGATCATCCAGGAAATCTGGTGCTGAGGAACCTGTGTGAGGCGTATCTACAGCAGAGAGAGCAGAAGACTCCAGAAGAACACGAGTGTCCACGGCATTTAAACTGTTCTGTCTGTCTGACCAGCAGTCTGTCTGAGTGGTGTGCCCAAAGTCCAAAGCTCATGAAGACCACCGCATTAGGCCCATAGTAGAAGTAGCACTGGATCTCAGAGAGGGGCTGGACCGGTCCCTACAGCCTGTAGAGCAGCAGGGACTGGGCCGAGGAGGGGCCAGGTCTCTGGAGTTGCACAACAGGCTGATAGATTTGATCTTTGAAGTAGAATCTTTTGTCCCCCATTTTGTTTCCATGTTATTTCTATAAAATTTCATGTACAAAGTGTAATTTTCCAAATCATTTTGTCTGACTTCAGATTCCATTCTCTATTTTATATTCTATAAAATTGCATATTGGTTAGAAAATATGTTTATTTACTGTCCAAGAACTTTCATTTATACTTTAAATACAATATATATTTTTTGTGATTGTTGGTTTTCTTTTACCATAAAATGCGTTTACAAGAACACATTAGGGCATGGCTCAAAAATGTTTTCCCAGCGTCTACAGGTTACACCCTCAACACAATGTAAGAATAACAATATATTTTAATACAATAATTATGGGGTTGAGAAAATTGCTGTGGACGAAAAGTGAAGACTGCTTACCAGAAATGAAATAACACATCTCCACCTTATGGGCACTATTTAAGCCACTGTTTAGGAGTGAAGATAGTCCTGACGCACAAGAGGCAATCGTAGGCACGGATTCCGAGCTCCAGCTCAAAAAATGGATTATCCACGGGAAGAAGACGAGGACGTTTCTTGCCTTGTTTGTCGTGATGCTTTCAAAGATCCGGTTGTCTTGTCATGCAGCCATAGCTTCTGCAAAGTCTGTATCGAGCAGTGGTGGACCGCGAGCAAGGACGACCAGGGAAGGACATGCCCCCTTTGTAAAAAGAGGCCATCAAGGAGGGAACCTATACGAAATCTGGCTCTGAGAAATGCCACCCATGTGCTTGAGAGGTGGAAACAGAGGAAGAGGGTGTTGGAGAAAGAGATGGAGGAGGTCTGCAGAACGCACTCAGAGAAATACTGGCTCTTCTGTCTCAACGACTTCCAGCCGATCTGTTTGGTGTGCAAAGAGTCCAAAGCTCATGAACATCATCGCTTTAGGCCCATCGCAGAAGCAGCTGAGGGTCTGAGAGAAAGGCTGGAGGATAGTTTGACACCACTGACAGACAAGTTAAACAGCCTTCAACAATTTGGAGAAAACGGTGAGCTGTCTTTGCGTCATATCAAAAGCCAGTCAAGTCAGACAAAGAAAATGATCCAGGATGAGTTTAATAAGCTTCACCAGTTTTTTGTGAAGGAAGAGCAGTCCCGTCTGAAGGCTCTGATGGAGGAAGAGGAGCAGAAGACTCTGAGGATGAAGGAGAAGATGGCGGCTGTGAGCAAAGAGATGGAAGTTCTGTCAGAAACCGTCAGAGCCACGGAGGAGCAGCTGAGCGCCGCAGACATCTCCTTCCTGCTCGAATCCAAGGCTGCAATGGAGAGAGTGCAGAGCTGCCCCCTGCTGGAGGAACCACAGCTGGGCCCAGGAGCTCTGATAGACCAGGCCAAACATCTGGGCAACCTGGCCTTCAACATCTGGAGCAGAATGAAGTACCTGGTGCAGTATTCTCCTGTCATACTGGATCCAAACACAGCCCATCCAGAACTGGTCCTATCTGATGACCTGACCAGCTTTGCTCTTACTCTAGAAGATGAGCAAAAGCTTCCCAAAACCCAGAGAGAGTGCGAATGGATGTGGAAACGGTGCGTGCTTCCACAGGGTTTGCCTCCGGCTCTCACAGTTGGGTCGTGGACGTGGGAGACTGCACAGACTGGGAGCTTGAAGTGGCCACAAACTCCACTTATTACATTCTGGATGTTGAAGAGTTGGAGGAAGACATGGGGTGGTGGTCTTTCTCGTTCAAAGATAAAGAATACAAACCCTTCACGTGTAGAAGGGGGACGGGGCCCCTCTGAAGATTCAAACGCGTCCTCGCAGGATCAGAGTCCAACTCAAATGTGACAAACGTAAAGTCAAGTTTTATGATGCCGACACCAACAAGTTGTTACACTCCTTCATCCAGATCCACCAACAGAAACTCTTCCCAGTTTTTGTAAGTGGCAGCAACAAACCCATCACTATCCTGCCTCAAAAAATGATGTCTGTGGACAAGTTATTTGATTAGATCCTTCCAAGACAAGAACAGCAGCGCCATATCGAGGGTTATAGACAACACAGACAAACATCTAACTTCCACCTCTATGTTCTTAATTTCACTATTGAAAACAGGATATGCGGCGCTCAGTTAAACAAAACAGACATTTTATTGTCAAATGTCGCATTATGGTCCAGCAAAACGAGAGATTTGTTCATTAGGTGATTGTTAGTGTGCACGCTAAATTCGGTGTGAACTGTTAATAATCAACACAAAACAGCTAAATATAGAAATATTTTGTAGTTTGTGATGTTTGGAAGCTAATGCTAATGCTGTTAAAAAGGGTTATATGTGTTGTGTTTTTAAAAATACAGGGGGAAAAGCATGGAAGAACGAATTATTATAATTAGTATCAGTCGTCTTATAGCAAAGATTATAGGCCTGTTTTAGTTATTTTATCAATCACCACAAATCCTACATTTAAAAGCAATGTTGACTTGAGAAAACTGATGTAGTTAGCTCCCGATCCTCATACTATTTGTGATTTTTTGTTGTTTATCTTTGTAACGTTTGGATGTTGTTGTAGCTTAAATAATGGACTTTTTAGAGTTACCTTTACTGTGCACTTTATTTTCACATTAGAATAAAGCAAATTCTAACAATCTTTGCCAATTGCACGTTCATATTTAATAAGTCATCTATTATTTCAGAGACAGAACTATTATTTTTCTAGCGTTTAAAGTCTGTAGTTCCATACTTGTCCACTAGAGGTAAGTGTTACCCAAGCCCCCGGAAGCCAAGATGGCCGCCATTGAAGCCTATGGAGCTGCTCATTGGCGCATGGTTCCAAAAAAGTTTTTTAGTTCCGCATTACTTCCTGAATACTGGTATATCTCCTCCCACTTTTGTGACGTCATCGCCGTGAGGCTTTGGCGTCGGGAGCGCGCACGTCACAGCAGCGTGAAAGACTGAGAAGTCAACACGGACTTTTGGAATAATTCGGCTTGAAATAGTCTGTTTACGTAACGTATAATGATGAATTGTTATATTCATCTATAAATATACATGTATCATGTTGTAAAGCTCTGATATTTAAGAGAATTATAAAGAAGTGTTAAGATAAAAAGTCTGGTTTAATGACAATGAATTACATTTAGAGGTTTAATAACGTCCTCATCATTTTCTGTAGTTTTTGGTTTGGGTATTTATTTTGTTAACTTTTCAGTTATTTATTTACATAATATAATTAGGGCAATATGCTCTTTTTTCTTTAATCAGATGAGAAGAAATATAAAATATAATCATCGATTCTGTTACATAATTGAGTTAAGCAGTATTTAATTATATTCAGTTTCCTTTTATGTCGTTTTTGTGTCATGTCAATCTTTAATAAATACAAAACACATTTGTTTATTAATGTATTTAATAAGAATAATGAACATGAATGAACTTGTTCAATAAATGCAAATCTGATTATAACTACAAATGATAAATTGATTTTAGCCAGTTTTAGTTGAGTTTTAAAGCTACAATGTGGGAGTCCCTTGTGTACTGTTCATTATTATTATCATCATTAATAGAATCAGAAAATGTATTGCCATTGTCAAAGAAAATAATTCACAAACAGTGGAACTTGCTTTAGTGATTCAGTGCAACATAAAAATATTAACAATGATAAAACAACCTGTATAAGTCAAATAGAACAAACTGAATAAGATAAGATATTCCTTTATTGTCCACAGCAACACAGTAAATACAGAGGAAAAGGACAGATAACTTGTAGGAAGTTTAAAAAACACTCTTAATAGATCGATCTTAATAGAAAAACTCTTATTAACAAAACTCCTATAGACAGAACCTCTCATACCTAATAAAGAATGGAGGGGGAAAATAAAGATAAAGATAAAATAAAAACAGCGTAAGACAAAATAATACTAATAATAATGGTAAAATAAACACTCTATTTACATCAGTTATATGCACATGAATGTGACATTATTGCGTTAAATACTGAATATCTCAGTATTTAACAAGACTTTGTTTCCATGGCTACGCAGTCTTCTGTACTTCAGTAACTGCACCGTTCAGCTCCATCGTATGACTGAGGGACAAACAGAACATGTCTCAGCTTTAGATTATACAAGTCACATAACATACACTTCACATGTTTTAGATTATACAAGTCACATAACATACACTTCACATGTTTTAGATTATACAAGTCACATAACATACACTTCATATGTATTAGATTATACAAGTCACATAACATACACTTCACATGTTTTAGATTATACAAGTCACATAACATACACTTCACATGTTTTAGATTATACAAGTCATATAACATACACTTCACATGTTTTAGATTATACAAGTCATATAACATACACTTCACATGTTTAGATTATACAAGTCACATAACATACACTTCACATGTTTTAGATTATACAAGTCACATAACATACACTTCACATGTTTAGATTATACAAGTCACATAACATACACTTCACATGTTTTAGATTATACAAGTCACATAACATACACTTCACATGTTTAGATTATACAAGTCACATAACATACACTTCACATGTTTAGATTATACAAGTCACATAACATACACTTCATATGTTTAGATTATACAAGTCACATAACATACACTTCACATGTTTTAGATTATACAAGTCACATAACATACACTTCACATGTTTAGATTATACAAGTCATATAACATACACTTCACATGTTTAGATTATACAAGTCATATAACATACACTTCACATGTTTAGATTATACAAGTCATATAACATACAATTCACATGTTTTAGATTATACAAGTCATATAACATACACTTCACATGTTTAGATTATACAAGTCATATAACATACACTTCACATGTTTAGATTATACAAGTCATATAACATACACTTCACATGTTTAGATTATACAAGTCATATAACATACACTTCACATGTTTAGATTATACAAGTCATATAACATACACTTCACATGTTTATATTATACAAGTTATATAACATACACTTCACATGTTTGGATTATACAAGTCACATAACATACACTTCATATGTTTAGATTATACAAGTCACATAACATACACTTCACATGTTTTAGATTATACAAGTCATATAACATACACTTCATATGTTTAGATTATACAAGTCATATAACATACACTTCACATGTTTAGATTATACAAGTCATATAACATACACTTCGTATGTTTAGATTATACAAGTCACATAACATACACTTCATATGTTTAGATTATACAAGTCACATAACATACACTTCACATGTTTAGATTATACAAGTCATATAACATACACTTCACATGTTTAGATTATACAAGTCATATAACATACACTTCACATGTTTAGATTATACAAGTCATATAACATACACTTCACATGTTTAGATTATACAAGTCATATAACATACACTTCGTATGTTTAGATTATACAAGTCACATAACATACACTTCATATGTTTAGATTATACAAGTCACATAACATACACTTCATATGTTTAGATTATACAAGTCATATAACATACACTTCACATGTTTAGATTATACAAGTCACATAACATACACTTCACATGTTTAGATTATACAAGTCATATAACATACACTTCACATGTTTAGATTATACAAGTCACATAACATACACTTCACATGTTTAGATTATACAAGTCATATAACATACACTTCACATGTTTAGATTATACAAGTCATATAACATACACTTCACATGTTTAGATTATACAAGTCATATAACATACACTTCACATGTTTAGATTATACAAGTCATATAACATACACTTCACATGTTTAGATTATACAAGTCATATAACATACACTTCACATGTTTATATTATACAAGTCATATAACATACACTTCACATGTTTGGATTATACAAGTCACATAACATACACTTCATATGTTTAGATTATACAAGTCATATAACATACACTTTACATGTTTTAGATTATACAAGTCATATAACATACACTTCGTATGTTTAGATTATACAAGTCACATAACATACACTTCATATGTTTAGATTATACAAGTCACATAACATACACTTCATATGTTTAGATTATACAAGTCATATAACATACACTTCACATGTTTAGATTATACAAGTCACATAACATACACTTCACATGTTTAGATTATACAAGTCATATAACATACACTTCACATGTTTAGATTATACAAGTCACATAACATACACTTCACATGTTTAGATTATACAAGTCATATAACATACACTTCACATGTTTAGATTATACAAGTCATATAACATACACTTCACATGTTTAGATTATACAAGTCACATAACATACACTTCATATGTTTAGATTATACAAGTCACATAACATACACTTCATATGTTTAGATTATACAAGTCATATAACATACACTTCACATGTTTAGATTATACAAGTCACATAACATACACTTCACATGTTTAGATTATACAAGTCATATAACATACACTTCACATGTTTAGATTATACAAGTCACATAACATACACTTCACATGTTTTAGATTATACAAGTCATATAACATACACTTCACATGTTTTAGATTATACAAGTCATATAACATACACTTCGTATGTTTAGATTATACAAGTCACATAACATACACTTCATATGTTTAGATTATACAAGTCACATAACATACACTTCATATGTTTAGATTATACAAGTCATATAACATACACTTCACATGTTTAGATTATACAAGTCACATAACATACACTTCACATGTTTAGATTATACAAGTCACATAACATACACTTCATATGTTTAGATTATACAAGTCACATAACATACACTTCATATGTTTAGATTATACAAGTCACATAACATACACTTCACATGTTTAGATTATACAAGTCATATAACATACACTTCATATGTTTAGATTATACAAGTCATATAACATACACTTCACATGTTTAGATTATACAAGTCATATAACATACACTTCACATGTTTAGATTATACAAGTCACATAACATACACTTCATATGTTTAGATTATACAAGTCACATAACATACACTTCATATGTTTAGATTATACAAGTCATATAACATACACTTCACATGTTTAGATTATACAAGTCACATAACATACACTTCACATGTTTAGATTATACAAGTCATATAACATACACTTCACATGTTTAGATTATACAAGTCACATAACATACACTTCACATGTTTAGATTATACAAGTCATATAACATACACTTCACATGTTTAGATTATACAAGTCATATAACATACACTTCACATGTTTAGATTATACAAGTCACATAACATACACTTCACATGTTTAGATTATACAAGTCACATAACATACACTTCATATGTTTAGATTATACAAGTCATATAACATACACTTCACATGTTTAGATTATACAAGTCACATAACATACACTTCACATGTTTAGATTATACAAGTCATATAACATACACTTCACATGTTTAGATTATACAAGTCACATAACATACACTTCACATGTTTAGATTATACAAGTCATATAACATACACTTCACATGTGACACAGCAGTGTCTCTTTTGAAGAACAATTATCATTTAGTTTTTTTGGTCATAACAAAACAGACATTTTATAAATTCAAAATACTGATTCTATTCTACTCACTCTCTCTCCCTCTCCTCCTCTCTCTCCCTCTCCTCCTCTCCCTCTCTCTCCCCTCTCTCCCTCTCCTCCTCTCCCTCTCCCTCTCTCCCTCTCCTCCTCTCTCTCCCTCTCCTCCTCTCGCTCTCTCTCTCCTCCTCTCTCTCTCTCTCTCCCCCGGCTCTCCCTCTCCTCCTCTCTCTCTCCCCCTCTTTCCGTCTCCTCCTCTCTCTCTCCCCCTCTCCCCCCCTCTCCCTCTCCTCTCTCCTCTCCTCCTCTCCCTCTCTCTCTCCCTCTCCTCCTCTCGCTCTCTCTCTCTCTCTCTCCCCCTCTCTCCCTCTCCTCCTCTCTCTCCCCTCTCTCCCTCTCCTCCTCTCTCTCTCTCTCTCCCTCTCCCTCTCCTCCTCTCTCTCTCTCTCTCTCTCCCCCTCTCTCTCCCTCTCCTCTCTTTCTCCCTCTCTCCCTCTCCTCCTCTCCCTCTCTCTCCCCCTCTCTCCCTCTCCTCCTCTCCCTCTCTCTCCCCCTCTCCTCCCTCTCCTCCTCTCTCTCTCCCTCTCCTCCTCTTCCTCTCTCTCTCACTCTCCTCTCTCTCCCTCTCCTCCTCTCCTCTCTCTCTCCCTCTCTCTCCCTCCTCTCTCTCTCTCTCTCTCTCCCCTCTACTCCTCTCTCTCTCCCTCTCCTCCTCTCTCTCTCCCTCTCCTCCTCTCCCTCTCTCTCCCTCTCCTCCTCTCCCTCTCTCTCTCCCCCTCTCTCTCCCTCTCCTCCTCTCCCTCTCTCTCTCCCTCTCCTCCTCTCTCTCTCTCTCTCTCTCCCCCTCTCCTCCTCTCTCTCTCCCTCTCTCCCTCTCCTCCTCTCCCTCTCTCCCTCTCCTCCTCTCTCTCTCTCTCCCCCTCTCTCTCCCTCTCCTCCTCTCGCTCTCTCGGTCCTCCTCTCTCTCCCTCTCTCCTCTCTCTCTCCCTCTCTCCCTCTCCTCCTCTCCCTCTCTCTCTCCCTCTCTCTCCTCTCCTCCTCTCGCTCTCTCTCCCCTCTCTCTCTCCTCCTCTCTCTCTCTCTCCCCCTCTCCTCCTCTCTCTCTCCTCTCCTCCTCTCGCTCTCTCTCTCCCTCTCCTCCTCCTCTCTCTCTCTCTCCCCCTCTCCTCCTCTCTCTCTCCCTCTCCTCCTCTCCCTCTCTCCCCCTCCTCCTCCTCTCTCTCTCCCCCTCTCTCCCCCTCTCCCTCTCCTCCTCTCCCTCTCTCCCTCTCCTCCTCTCTCTCTCTCTCTCTCCCCCTCCCTCCCTCTCCTCCTCTCTCTCTCCCTCTCTCCCTCTCCTCCTCTCCTCTTTCCCTCTCCTCCTCCTCCTCTCTCTCTCTCCCTCCCCCTCTCTCCTCCTCTCCCTCTCTCTCCCCTCTCTCCCCCTCTCTCCCTCTCCTCCTCTCTCTCTCTCCCCTCTCTCCCCCTCCCCCTCTCTCTCTCTCCCCCTCCCTCCCTCTCCTCCTCTCTCTCTCCCTCTCTCCCTCTCCTCCTCTCCCTCTCTCTCCCCCTCTCTCCCTCTCTCCCTCTCTCCTCTCCTCCTCTCTCTCTCCCTCTCTCCCTCTCTCCTCTC
>NW_027315823.1:27518739-27568739 GCF_026437365.1 Eucyclogobius newberryi | reverse complement strand
ACGTTTTCACCGTTTTCGCCCCAGCGTGTCACGAGGGAGCGCAAGTACGCGCCAAAACTGTCTCGGTCCAATCAGAAGCCAGTGGAGGTGGAGTCGGAATGCAGTAACGGCCAATCGCATGGCAGTCATGGGTAATGTAAAGTACATGAACGTAAGTGACTGGGCGGTGTTATGAGATGTGTTTAGAGCCAATCAGGAGGCGGTAAACAGAGAGAGAGTTACGCAGTGGGAGAGAAGTACACTGTAGAAGTGAGGACACTTTGTTTTGAAGTGTTTGTTATGTAGAAGTAAATCATTCGGCTTTAACATGAGGACAAATGTCACTCACTCCAAGTGGCACTGCGTAATATTGAGAACTTTAAAGCCAACATAAGGTTTAATATTATGCATTTGTCTATATTGTTATGCTCCTTGAGTTTGACATTTCACGTTTTCAAACTTTTTTTTTTTAAATAACAAAATTAAATCTGTATCTGCTGTTCAACACAGGACTACCTCTGTTTTGGCGCTATCTACTGGCTGCAATGAGAATTACACACAGTTTAATATAAACGTTTCAGCGCATGTCTAGCTGGCCTGTTTACTTCCTGGTCTCAGAATGCAGTTGCACTGATCATGATTCGATGGGAGCAATTCACAGAACTTCTTCCAGAGTCAGGAGATGATTTATGGACTTAACAAACAGCAGAGAAGATTCTCAGATCCATGTCACAGAAATGCCACCGATCAAGGAGATTGATGCTTGATGAGGGAACGCACACACACACACACACACACACACACATTTCACCAAACGTCTCGTGCCCCCCCCACAGTTCTATGTCACTTGGTGCTACTTCAGGGCCACCGGATGTACCTAGCCGCTAAAGGCTAAACTGGCGCTCACGGTGCATTGACTTCAGTGGACAGCCATCTGGCTTCCTGGGGGCTTGTTCGATATGCTAACTTTAACTAGCTTCTCAAAGTTGCTACACTGTAGTCGTTATTAGTTCACTCCACACTCGGTGATAAAGCGAGGCCCCCAAACCAACTGTAGCCCTGACTGGTTAGCTAAGGGTAGTCAAAACAAAGTACTAGTCAATACAGGACAAACTTTCACCTTTCCTGAACAGTCTAAGACCACATGGAAACATAAAAAAACACACCCTTAGTTCTTTTGTTCTGGTTTGAATCTTGCATAAACTAAATAAATAAATGTAGAAGTATGAATAGATGTAATAGCAACCGTAGCAGTAAAATAAAACATGTAGTGTAGTTTGTAATTTCTTGTAATTTCATAATCAATACTTTTCATGTTTTAAAAAGAAAAGTTATTTCATAGAGAATCTTACACATGCTCAGAATCACTGGTACAATACTTTTAGTCGCAGTATAAATGCAGTATTGGCCGTCCTTCAGTCCCTGGGGCTCTTACATGCGCTCATAGTCATATGTCAACAAAGCCTGCTCCATTTCTCCAGCGGTGAAAGTCTCTTTTTTGTACAGTGCAGGAGTGAAGAGTTTCCCGCCACTGGAGCGGCCGAGTGTGGACCCGAGCCAAGAATGTGCCAGAGGAAGTGAGGCAGCACAATGAGGCCGAGGACAAGAACGAGGACAAGAGCGAGGACAAGAGCGCTGCGACGGCATCATGGTTTCTACGACGAGCTAAAGGCTGCTGAGGTCTCACATAACATGGTGTTCAGAGCATTTAAAAGACACAGATTTAAAAGACACTTTGTTTTGATTGTTTTTGGCCTTTAAACATGCATGCTCTTGAGAACCTTTGCTCTGGTATGTCATGTTTTAGACCTTGATATCGTGTGAATTTAAAGGAGGGGACACAGGGACTTACCATGGAGAAATAAACAAAAGCTAGGTGCTTGTAATGAAGGTGATTTGAGGCAGAAATGCTGTCCTTAAAAACAGCAGACCATCGGAGCGCTACATTTACCGTCACAATCCATAATAAGTGAAAACGGAGTGTGGTTTGAGGCTCAGAGGAGAAGATCCTGCAAACAAGATTAAACAATTAATTACACTTTTTCATGGATTTAGAAATGAACTATAACATGAACATTGAAACCACTATAACAAGCAGCAGATTACATGTTTTTAAGTGACTATGTGACATTTTACAACCAAATACATGTATCATTCTTTTTTCCCTCTTCATTTTTCTAATATTGCAACTAAGATCAGGGACGACCGAGTTGCAGGACAATACAGGATTACTCAAACATGCAGGAATTAATCTAAATACAACTTTTTGTACATTACTTTTACAAGTACAATTGATGGTTATTCCCCCCTTGTTATTCTTTTAGGTTACATTGCGAAGACCAATCCAGCGTCCATTATGACAATCCATTCTCTGCTCTGTCTCCTCGTGGGACCTCACAACCAGAGTCAAGTACACAGCCCGCAGTGTTCCTGATGTACCATTTGAAGTATTTACAGTAAAGGTGCATGTGTGTGTTGACGCATGGGAGTGATGTATTTACAGACGACACTTTACAACGTGACTGTTTCACAAGTGCAACATGACCCAGTGGACCAATATTTACAGTAAAGCAGTAGTAGTACTCCAGATTATTACTACTGCACTTTATACTGGGCAGGTAGTAGTACTTTTGGATGAAATAAAAGTGAATATATCATAAATGTTTGAAAAGAGAGCACAGAAGAGAATGCAGATCCAGGTGAGAACGAAATGGCAAAAGCAGATATAAAGACAAAAGAATCATTCCTCACTGAACACTGACTTGATCTGGTGATAAACAGCGGTATTTCCCGTGATAATAACTTTATTTATTGAGCCGACAGACCTAGCAAAACAAAGGTGGCGCAAGTTAGCGGTTTTGACGCAAGTGCCGAGCTCCCCCCGTGTGACTGAGCTCCTCACCTTATCTCTAAGGGAGCGCCCAGCCACCCAGCGGATGACACTTATTTCGACCGATTGTATCCGCGATCTTGTCCTTTCGGTCATTACCCAAAGCTCATGACCATAGGTGAGGGTAGAACGTAGATTGACCGGTAAATCGAGAGCTTTGTCTTTTTACTCAGCTCCTTCACCACAACGGTCCGATGCAGCGACCACATCACTGCGGCCGCTGCGATGATCCGCCTGTTAATCTCACGTTTCATCCTTCCCCGAATAAGACCCCGAGATACTTGAACTCCTCCACAAGGACTCTCCTGGGGTGAGAGAGGGCAAGCCACCTTTTCCCGGGTCAAGAACCATGGCCTCAGATATGAAGGTACTGTTTTTTATCCCAGCTGCGGCAAACCGTCCCAGTGCAGGTCCAGGTTTGATGACCTGCAACATGCACTGTGACGGTAACACCATCTGCAAACAGCAGACACGAGATCCTGTCTCTGCTGGTGGTCAAACTGACAGTTTGTGACCACGGCTCTTGTGCCGGCTCCTGTGCCGGCCCCTGTGCACGCCCCCCAAAGCATATCACAAGGAACACCGACAAACACCTTCTCCAGAGCCAACAAGAGCGTCACATTTTATCAAGATCACATCATTTTAATCTTCAATTTCAGTAAATGTTCTCTGTACAGGGTATTGTATTAAAGTGTATTCCTCACAAACATCTCCAGAGAAACTTTTTGATGATATTAGAAAGTGGAAAGTGAATCTTATGTTCAGATTTGGCAGAATTAGGGCTCTATTTAAACTCTTAAAAAGTACATCCGCGTAAAGGTTCATTTAGTTACACAAATAATCTCCAAAAAGCCAAATTTCAGGCTTGTTGCTGATCATTCTTCCCTTCCGTAAAGGCGTCCTCTACAAGTTGAATCACGTGGTGCAGGCGCTCTATTGAGAGTTCACTTCTCAGTTCCAAAACGACTTCAACCAATCAAAAAATTCAGCGTACGGATTGAACGGGCCTGTTTAGAATCCTTGTTGTTGCGGTCACATGTCAGAACATGTGGTCGGTAAATATATTTGTTTTTAACCTTGTGTGACAGGTTCCCATGTCGTCGCTGAGTTACACCTTTGACCCCTATCCTTAATGCCCTTTTGACCTCTGACCCCTGCTCCTAAATGATGACAACAGCAGGTTTTAGGAAGTAGCCGTGAGTGTGTCAAAGGCCTTTTTTACAGCTTTGAACGTGTAGATTTGAGGTCTTGACGTGTTAATGATAATAGCCCTGCAGGGACATGCGGTTCAGTGGATTGAAAGTGGAACAAGGAGTAAATAAACAGTGGAAATGACTTCACTTAAGAATAAAGTCTAGTTTGGCTTTCTTGGTGAGATGTTTGTTTTACATCTGCCATGGAGTATCTGACACGGTAGAACATGTAGCAGGAGGATTAGCCTGATGTACATGAAAAATACTTCATTCCATCTGGGAACTGACTTTTTTGCGCGCTGATTGTGCTAACTGCGCTCTGTAATGCACTTTATGTATATTTAGGCATTAAAGGTGCATTATGTACAGTATCTGTCCTGGTGGTCAACTTCCTGCTTGTATGTTATGCACCGTCTTGAATGTTCCACAGTATTGCATTAAACGTATCTTTCCTGCATGGAGACAAGGAAGTGATGCAACCAGGCCAAGTTACAGGTCAGGTCTGTGGAGAGGCGAGGGCCCTCACAGTAAAAATGTTCAAGGAATTTTTGAGTAATGAAACGCCAATAATGAAATAGATGAATAGGTTTAATGTCACACTGTGGAACGTTCCAAACAAGGACATCTCCCAGACATTATAGCCACGTTTCGACCGGCTCTGAGGCCCCAGACCAGGTCACCTTGGAGTGCTTTGGAACGGTTCTTTTAAAGTTTAGTGCCTGACTCCACAGCGTAGGGAAGAACTCTGCAAAGTGACGTCACCCAAACATGACAAACAATGACAAAGACCACACTCTTAGAAAATAATTTACAAAGACGTTTCGGTCTGGAATCCAACCCAGTCGCTCCAATTTCCAAAGGGAGTGATTGACAGGCGTATTAGCCAATCAGACAAATGCAATGTCCGTTTGTGTGTAAACAAACATGCTTATGAGGAAAAAATGAAAGTTACACAGACTGAGAAACGTTGCCGACTTCTGCTGAGTCAACAGAACTGTAAATCTGAATCTAAATAATCTAAAGTTATATATTTTGTTCTGAATTTTCCGAAAATATTTGAGAAATGTCTTCCGCATTTGAGAGACACGTGGTTGGACCGGTTCATGCTTGGAGTTTTTTTGGTCCGATTCCAGACCCTTCTGCATTTGAACAGAATGTAGGAGGGACTAGCTGGTCAAGCAAAATGTTAGAAGCACTGGAAATATAATATTTGTTTTAATCTTAATGCTATTTCTCACTTACAATTCACTGCATCCAACAGATCAGTGTGTGGATGAACACCTTTCTCTAGCTGAACTTAGACAAGACTGAAATCATCATCTTTGGCCCACAGAAACAAAGAGAAAGTGTTGGCAATCACCTCCAGAGTCTCTAGGCTCTAAAACGAACAAATTAATTTAGAAATCTGGGGGTAATAATGGACTCAGACATGAACTTGAACAGAAACATCAACTTAATAACATCAGCAGCTTTTTATCTAAAAAACAAAGCCAAAACCAAAGGTCTAAACCAGAGTTGGAGAGACTTATCCATGCATTTGTCTGCTGTATGATTAATGGCCTCCTGCTGGTGTCCAGAATCAGGACTAGACATGGACCAGCCTCCTGCTGGTGTCCAGAATCAGGACTAGACATGGACCGGCCTCCTGCTGGTGTCCAGAATCAGGACTAGACATGGACCGGCCTCCTGCTGGTGCCAGAGTCAGGACTAAACATGGACCGGCCTCCTACTGGTGTCCAGAGTCAGGACTAAACATGGACCGGCCTCCTGCTGGTGCCAGAGTCAGGACTAAACATGGACCGGCCTCCTGCTGGTGTCCAGAATCAGGACTAAACATGGACCGGCCTCCTACTGGTGTCCAGAGTCAGGACTAAACATGGACCGGCCTCCTGCTGGTGTCCAGAATCAGGACTAAACATGGACCGGCCTCCTACTGGTGTCCAGAGTCAGGACTAAACATGGACCGGCCTCCTGCTGGTGCCAGAGTCAGGACTAAACATGGACCAGCCTCCTGCTGGTGCCAGAGTCAGGACTAAACATGGACCAGCCTCCTGCTGGTGTCCAGAGTCAGGACTAAACATGGACCAGCCTCCTGCTGGTGCCAGAGTCAGGGCTAGACATGGACCGGCCTCCTGCTGGTGCCAGAGTCAGGACTGAACATGGACCGGCTTCCTGCTGGTGCCAGAGTCAGGACTAAACATGGACCGGCCTCCTGCTGGTGCCAGAGTCAGGACTAAACATGGACCGGCCTCCTGCTGGTGCCAGAGTCAGGACTAAACATGGACCGGCCTCCTGCTGGTGCCAGAGTCAGGACTAAACATGGACCGGCCTCCTGCTGGTGCCAGAGTTAGGACTAAACATGGACCGGCCTCCTGCTGGTGCCAGAGTCAGGACTAAACATGGACCGGCCTCCTGCTGGTGCCAGAGTCAGGACTAAACATGGACCGGCCTCCTGCTGGTGCTCCTGACCTGAGCTGTTCTGAGAAAGCATATTTTGGAATTGGACCGTGGCATTTCTACCACGTCTTTGAAACAGACGATCCTCTCGGCTGATCTGGCCGTATTTTCACCTCATATTTGTGTGTGTCGTAATTCACACCACCAACTCAAATACCGGAGAAACGCGTGTGGCGGTGTTCACATGTCACTGTGCAACCTTTCACCCACACACCCACCCACACACACACACACACACACACACACACACACACACACACACACACACACACACACACACACACACACACACACACATACAAACAAACACAAACACACCCACCCACCCACACACATACAAACAAACACAAACACACCCACCCACACACACACACACACACACACACACACACACACATACAAACAAACACAAACACACCCACCCACACACACACACACACACACACACACACATACAAACAAACACAAACACACCCACCCACACACACACACACACACACACACATACAAACAAACACAAACACACCCACCCACACACATACAAACACACACACACACACACACACACAAACACACGCACACACACACACCTACAAACACACGCACACACACACACACATACAAACACACGCACGCACACACACACACACACACACACACACACATACATACAAACACACACACACACATACAAACACACGCACGCACACACACACACACACACACACACACACACATACATACAAACACACACACACACACACACACACACACACCTACAAACACACGCACACACACACACACACACACACACACACTAACAAACACACACACCCACACACATACAAACACACGCACACACACACACACACACACACACACACTAACAAACACACACACCCACACACATACAAACACACGCACACACACATACACGCACACCCACACACGCACGCCCACACACGCACACACACACACGCACACAAACACACAAACACAAACACACAAACACAAACACACACACACACACACACACACACGCACACACACACACGCACACAAACACACACACAAACACACACACACGCACACACACACCAACACAGAGTAGTGCTTCTCAAACTATGGGCTGTGGACGCAAAAGTAGGTCAGGGATGGGTTTTTCAATAAAAAGCTATACCTGGTTTGGATCGGGTTTAGACCTGATTTAGATCTTTATACCTGCTCCATTTATTGTCATTGTTTTGTCCTGTTTTAATTGTGATTTTGCTCTAATTCAATGTTAGATTAGTCCAGGTTTACTACAGTTTAATCTGGGTTTAATTCTTCTAAACATTATGTCCACCAGTCAAACTCAACACATTTTTGATGCACTGTCCTTCTTGTCCTGTCTTTCTATGGAGATGTTATTGCTTACGCAGAATGGCATTGAACTAAACTAGCTTGCATTTATTTCATCTAATTACAGAGCGTTTTATTCTGTTATGCGCTCTGAGCATGCTAATGTGTGTTAGCTTCACCGTGACGGTAAACGTTGCCCTGGGCTCTGATAGTTGTGAAAAGCACTTATAAACTCTAAAATTTTGACGCTCAGAATTTGTTATGTAAGAGAGATTGGATCGCTGCAAACAATTTAAAATGAAAACATTCGGTTTTAAGAAAGTAGAGGGTGAGGTCATCAGAGAACAATAGAGTAGAATGTACCTATAATGAGGCTAGCAGGCTAACAGCTGTGAGGAAGAGATCAACAGAGAACAATAGAGTACTTCTCTTAAGTACGCTCTTCACTTAAGGCAGGTCTAATCTAGCTCAGGGCAGTATGAATTAGACCTTCTCAGACTATCACCTTTAGATTGAAAATTACTTCTGGTTGGCGGTCAAAATGTCTCCAAAACACGGACCGGGTGACCACTTTTCAAACCTTTTATACCATGGACCATTACTGGAGACAATAGGGATTATTAAAAACAACTATTATGAGAAATGTAATGACTCTACGTTTCTGAAATTGTGCTTTAAAACGTTTCTCCCATGGCACTACTATCTCAAAAGTAATCCAAAATTGTTCCCATGTGCGCAAAGTTATAATCACTTTAGCGCAACAAAACAAGCGTCAACATTTAATAGCTTTTGGATGTAAAACCCTGGATGCTTTCAGTGGCAGCTAAATAAGTTATTGTTCCGCTGATTGGATGGTAAAATGTTTAAATTGCCCAAGTTTGAAGCAGTAAATGTCAGTGACGAGCGTGCGTTGCCAGGTTTGCACAAGTTCTGCAGCTTGTGGCTACGAAGAGGGCGCCAGACCTAACGTTGTGAAACAAAGAGAGGTTTTCTCAGGACGTCAACATAATTCAAAATGTTGCACCGTGAATGTTTCATTGGTTTTCCCACAAAGTTATGACATTGGAGGTCGGTAAATGATCCCGAAGACCGAAATTGTAGTTTTAATCCTAGTTTATTATCCTTGCATGGTTTGGTCCTAATTTAGACCTACCATGGCTTAGGTCCTTGTTCGGTTCCTAGTCTTTTCTTTGGTTTTGTCCTGGTTTAATTTAGTTTAGTCCTGATGTAAACCTGGTTTGTCCCATGTTAGAGTCTAGATTTTAGCCTATTCATTTCAGTCATTCTTTAATCCTAACTTTATGGTTTCATCCTTTTTTTAGTCCTGGTTTAGTTAAGTCACGATTTACTCATGTTTAGTTCCTTCTCTATTCTGTGGTTTAGTCCTGGTTTAGACAGATTTAGTCCCTTCTCTATTGTGTAGAATAGTTAGTTAGATTAGATTGTCGTTATTCTGTGGCCTAGTCCTGGTTTTGTCCCCCTAGTTCTGGTTTAGTCCTGCTTATTTCACTCACGATTTTGTCCTACCCAAGTTAAGCCTATTCATTTTAGTCTTTATCTACATATTCTTAGCTTAGTTTCACAATGTGGTCCTGATTAAATTCTTGTTCTTTATTTCGGTTTTAGTCCTCTGACTTAGTGCTGGTTTAACCCCAGTTGAATGTCAGTTCAACCTGGCTTTAGTCCCAACAAAACATTACAGACATCTTGGCTCTAATTCCATGTACCGTATCACTCCACACCAAAACGTTGCATCCCGGCAGCGAGTCATTTCAACAGTGTTCAAACGTTCCTCAGCCGTTCTGAGGACTGCACTCTTTGAGGTCCGTCCGCTGGGTTAATATGTAACTGTTCCTCTGATACAACGAGTTCAAACGTACACGGCGCTTTGAAGACGGCTCCGTTTGTGACAAGTTTATCATCGAAACCCTGCAGCCAGTTTGACCCGGGCCGAGTCAGGCCGGGACCTATGGCACGGCTAATAAGACATTTGAGTAATTCTCTAAAGTCTATCAGGGCTGTTTCAGTACATTTACACAACTACACACCAGATACGTGCACAACCTCTCACCACCTTTGACACAGTTTGGATCACACAAAATATCCCCAGCAGTATTGAGAATATATGTTACATTTATATATTACAAAAATACAAAAGGCTTTACCAACATTAACCTGGGTTATTGACAGTCCAGTGAACCAGAATTTATCTAGGACCAGACTAGTACCAACCGGGTCTGGACCAGGACTATCCCAGAATTAAACTAGAACGATATAGTATGTTGTAATATTTGGAAGATTTGCTACAGACCAAAACAGATCATTTGGAGGGCCTGATCTGGCCCGCGGGCCTTAAACTGAAGGAAACTTTGTCCTCTGCATTTGACCCGTCCATGTTATTGCTTTGCTTGGAATCAGTGATGGGCGAATCAATAAAATAACCATACTGTATTGAAAAAGTATTGAAAAGTATCAATGCTCATGCAAACATATCAATAAGAATATCTCATATATTTGTTTAAGGAGTTATTTTGTCCGTAGGCTTTATTGGACAGAGCAGTGCAGTGTGACATGGGGATGAGACCGGGGAAGGACATGCAGCAAGAGGGCCAGACTCAAACTGCCAACGCTACGGCCTGCGCACATGGCAGGCATACGTGCAATCCACTCCACCACCAAGCAGCACTCATTCTTTAAATACATTGTTGATATTTTAGTTTATCTGCGCAAATATCAAATGTTTAGATCAGTTCAAGCTGGGCTGGGGTGGAGATAATGGAGCAGAATTCAGTGTAGAGTTTCATTTGAATACAAACACATTGGTATCGGATCGGATCGATATTGCTGTTGCGATAATGCTTGAGAAACATGCGTCGCCTCTCCTCGTCACCGTCACCTGCTTGTCTCCATAGAGATAAGTTTAATTTCATTCAAACGAGTGAAACATAAAGGCAAAGTTACATAGTGCACCTTTAAATAATCATATATTTAAAGTTTATATCCACGGGTTTGAAGCATCGATTGTATATTGAATTAGGATTTCATAAAATGACAGACATCATCAGTGACATAAGGTTAAGCACATAAAATATGAACAACAATGAAGGAAAAGAAGCGGAATATTAGCTCTTTACACTAAACATTTCCATTTAAATAATACAAAACAATTGATAAAAGAATAATACTTTGTTGGTACACATCTATTCACTATTGCTAAAGGCTGCCACTTGCTAACGAGCAAACAATGAATCTGTGGATAATTCTTTGGATTAATCAGTTCATTATTTAGCTCGCGACTGGCCTTTTTATGAGACTTTCACGAGATCTTTGCTCCGGATAAGGCCGTCCGTATGCAGTACATTACAGATAAAACAAAAAAACAATACATTTACACCAATGTTTTTGCATGTACTGCCTTGTCTGGGTCATAAAACCTCTTCTCACAGGAAGTTTGGAGTCTGTATAGTCCAGAGAGCGATCGTTACTCTATTAATGAGCTATTGCATTTAATGGATTACATTTCAGCCCTATATACCAATGTTATAGTCTTGTTTTTTCTTAGTCCTAAATCCCAGTGGACTCCTGATTTAGTTCCGGTTTAGCCCTTTATCAGTCTCTGTTTATGGTAGTTTCAATTCTTGTTTAATCGCATGTTTTTATGAATGATCTATTGACTTTTAGCTTTGCTTCTTTAAATACGCTCCATATTAGTCCGTTCCTGTTTCCTGTCGGTTTTGTCAAATGGATGAATGATTGTCTACCTCCCATATTGTAACTGTTCACATTCGTATCATATTTGTGAAAGCAGGCGTGGACATTTATGACGTGTAATAAAACATGTCCGTTAGCCGCGCACATGCTAGCACCCGTCACAGGAGGGTTTCAACAGCGGCTTTTGGAATAAAGGAGTTTGTATTATGTAAACAAGGAGCGGATATCTAGGTTCAGCTTCAGTTCATTCCGTGTTAGATAAATGTATGTCGCAGTCTTCCTCTGTGTGTTTCAGCCGCAGCAGCAGAGCCAGCACCACCTCAGCCTCTTCCTCTTCTTGTTTTTTTTTTCTTAAATTTATCTTAAATTTAGGTAACAATTTGAAACATTTTCAGTAGTTTACACACATAAATGTAAGAAAAAGAAAATATTTAAAATATAAGTGTTTCTTCATCTGTTTGTATTTATAAAATTGCACATATTAAATACATACAAATCTGAACAATTACTTTATATTTCTTGCTTCATAAAAAAAAAAAAGCATTTGGGGGGGATTTTGGTTATTATGTTGTTTAGTAGATGACTGAAAATTGGAATAAACCTCACCTCATTTTGTGAGTTAAACCTTTACTATGTCAAACTCAGAAATAGATATCAACAAATTCTTGTGCACAATAATGTGCATACCATAACCAGCACTGTTGTTATAAATGTTGTATACAAAACACCAGCAGAGGGCACTAGGCATTAATGACACATTGAAAATGAAAGCTGTTTGTAACAAGCTGAAACACTGCCTGCTTGCTTTAAACTGGCTTGGCAGAGTAAGTAACAGGCAATATTACTAACATGAGCAGAACAAGTTTGGTGAAGATGTGTAGACTTTAAAAACACAAAGGAGCTTCATGGATTAGAGCATGTCAAAACTTCGGCCCGGGGGCCAAATGCGGCCCTCAGACCAATTTTTGTTGGCCCTCCGGCTTCCCGCTAAGTTGGTCCAACCAACAAAAAGTTGTACTTTTTGCTGTTCAAGCATTTGGATGTCATGCCAACCTAATATTAATGTTACAAGTCTTGTTAAAGGTGTGTCAAATGCAACATTTTGAATGACTCACTTTGTCATTCGACATTGTGGGGTTGTTTGTGGCCCTCTCCTCTGTATAAGTATCACAATGCGGCCCTCTGTGAAAATAATTTGGACACCCCTTGATTAGGGTGTACTGTTGTATTACATGATCCAAGGTTATAACAAGATCAAATTGCACTATGTCACTTTTTATGTCACTTATTTCTCTACAGAGAGACGAGGATGCCAACACGGCAAGTTACTGTTCAGACTTGTCTAGAGGCATGCGCACTCATCGTAAGAATTAATGTGTTGCAAGGTTTTTATCCAGAGATTAATAAAATAAATATTAATGAGATAAAGTTTAGGTCAAGTTAAAGCTCAGTGCACTTTTAAAGGACACAACATTCATTGTTCCCTCATCAAAAACCTACCTGGAGTTGTATTTGGCTTCTTGTTTCATTCACCTTGCCTCAGATAAACACTAAAATGTGCTAAATTTGTCATACCAAAGGCAGATATTCTGAGATCTCTTGTGCATAAATCATCCTCAAACTCGCATTTCTGCCACAATCACAACCATTACAACTGCGTCCGTACATGCATGTCGGGGTAAGCTAGCTTTTGTATTTTGTTTTTCTCCATGGCAATTCCCGCTGTTGCCAGTAGATATCACACTAATCCTGAGGAGGGAACGCCTGACTGAGAGAAAGTCATGAGCCGTTTTCAATGTATACATTATTATTTTAAAAATGCATAGGCAAAGTTACTCATATGTGTGTCTATAGGTCAATAACTCCTCTGCCAGTCTTAGTCCTGGTTCTTTCCTTGTTTGAACCCACTGAGGCCCGTCCGTTGCCCTTTCAGCTCCTGTCTCATTGTGTGCGGCGCATGACTCAGCGCTGTGGTTATGACGTTGTGATCGTGGTAATCATAAAACTGTTCCTGGATCAGATTATGCCATTGAAAACACTTTGAAACGGATCCAATAAACACACGAGAAAACACTCAATGCGATGACAGCGACACGAGTCACACCATTCAAAGGGACAAGAGAAATACACAAATGACCTGCCAGTCCTGGTTCAGTCCTGGATTAATAAAAGATGATATGGAAGGTCAAGACAAAATATTACTCTGACCAAAAGCTTTTTCCATTAAAAGCCAAACCTTTCTGAGGGTAGAAAGTCAACGGTTTGAAAGAAACAGCATATCTTTATATATTTTTGCATTATCTCCATATATAGAGAACAAAATGATGATGATCACTCGTTTGGAAATATTTTTTTTGGTTTGGAATTTAGTCAACACTGTCAACATGCAATAATCCAACAGAAAAAGAATATATATAATTTGGTTAACACTTCCTTTTCTGAGTCAATGGTTGGGAATGTCTTTTATTTACTTTTTACTAATCATTTTATTCGACTGGCAAAGCTCGTTTAATTACGCTCATTCTTTCATCTAGTCATCATGAGCAGCTCAAAACTATTAATTAAACTATTTCAAATTGCCTTGGCATAATAAGAACTAAACCAGGACTAAACCATGTCTAATCCAGGACTAAACCAGGACTAATCCAGGACTAAACCAGGACTAAACCAGGACTGAACCAGGACTAATCCAGGACTAAACCAGGACTAAACCAGGACTGAACCAGGACTAAACCAGGACTAATCCAGGATTAAACCAGGACTAAACCAGGACTAAATCAGGACTAAACCAGGACTGAACCAGGACTAAACCAGGACTAAACCAGGACTAAACCAGGACTGAACCAGGACTAAACCAGGACTAATCCAGGATTAAACCAGGACTAAACCAGGACTAAATCAGGACTAAACCAGGACTGAACCAGGACTAAACCAGGACTAATCCAGGATTAAACCAGGACTAAACCAGGACTAAACCAGGACTGAACCAGGACTAAACCAGGACTAATCCAGGATTAAACCAGGACTAAACCAGGACTAAATCAGGACTAAACCAGGACTGAACCAGGACTAAACCAGGACTAATCCAGGATTAAACCAGGACTAAACCAGGACTAAATCAGGACTAAACCAGGACTGAACCAGGACTAATCCAGGACTGAACCAGGACTAATCCAGGACTGAACCAGGACTAATCCAGGACTAAACCAGGACTAAACCAGGACTAAACCAGGACTAAACCAGGACTAATCCAGGACTGAACTAGGACTAATCCAGGACTGAACTAGGACTAATCCAGGACTAAACCAGGACTAATCCAGGAATAAACCAGGACTAAACCAGGACCAATCCAGGACTAAACCAGGACTGAACCAGGACTGAACCAGGACTGAACCAGGACTAATCCAGGACTGAACCATGACTAATCCAGGACTAAACCAGGACTAAACCAGGACCAATCCAGGACTAAACCAGGACTGAACCAGGACTGAACCAGGACTAAACCAGGACTAAACCAGGACTAATCCAGGACTGAACCAGGACTGAACCAGGACTGAACCAGGACTAAACCAGGACTAATCCAGGACTGAACCAGGACTAAACCAGGACCAATCCAGGACTAAACCAGGACTGAACCAGGACTGAACCAGGACTAAACCAGGACTAAACCAGGACTAATCCAGGACTGAACCAGGACTGAACCAGGACTGAACCAGGACTGAACCAGGACCAATCCAGGACTGAACCAGGACTGAACCAGGACTGAACCAGGACTGAACCAGGACTAAACCAGGACCAATCCAGAACTGAACCAGAACTGAACCAGGACTGAACCAGGACCAATCCAGGACTGAACCAGGACTGAACCAGGACTGAACCAGGACCAATCCAGAACTGAACCAGGATCCAGCAGAGGTGAGTGAGAGTCTTGGTATTCAGGTCAGTGTTTCATAGCTTTAATCCAAGGCCTTTGTGAATCAACCATTAACCACACGCACGCGCACACACAAACACACAAACACACACGCACACACAAACACACAAACACACACGCACACACAAACACACAAACACACACGCACACACAAACACACACGCACACACAAACAAACAAACACACAAACACACACGCACACACAAACACACACGCACACAAACACACACGCACGCACAAACAAACAAACAAACAAACAAACACACAAACACACACGCACACACAAACACACACGCACACACAAACACACAAACACACACGCACACACAAACACACAAACACACACGCACACACAAACACACACAAACACACACGCACACACAAATAAACAAACAAACACACAAACACACACGCACACACAAACACACACGCACACACAAACACACACGCACACAAACACACACGCACACACAAACAAACAAACAAACAAACACACAAACACACACGCACACAAACACACAAACACACACGCACACAAACACACAAACACACACGCACACACAAACACACACGCACACAAACACACAAACACACACGCACACACAAACACACACGCACACACAAACAAACAAACAAACACACACACACACACGCACACACGCGCACGCACACACACACACACACACACACACACACATACACGTAAACATACACACACACACACACGCACACACACACACACGCACACACGCACACACATAGACACACACACGCACGCACACACACACACACACGTACGCACACACACACGCACGCACACACACACACACACACACACACACACACACACATACACGTAAACATACACACACACACGCACACACACACACACACACACACACACACACACACACGTAAACATACACACACACACACACACACACGCACATACACGTAAACATACACACACACACACACGCACAAACACACACACACACACACACACACATACACGTAAACATACACACACACACACACGCACATACACGTAAACATACACACACACACGCACAAACACACACACACACACACACATACACGTAAACACACACACACACACACACACACACACACA
The DNA here is from genome assembly GCF_026437365.1 of Eucyclogobius newberryi. Taxonomy (NCBI): domain Eukaryota; kingdom Metazoa; phylum Chordata; class Actinopteri; order Gobiiformes; family Gobiidae; genus Eucyclogobius; species Eucyclogobius newberryi. Next base: position 27,552,099 of record NW_027315823.1, on the reverse strand, counting down.
CACACACACACATAGAGTACTTTATTATTTGTCAAATAAAAATATATGACAACACTTTACATTTTCTGAATGAATGTTTAAAGAGTTAGAAAAGGTGTTCCTTGTGCAGAAAATGCTCCCTGAATCAAACCTTTTGTTCGAATCTAGTATTGGTTTACTCCTGTATTTTGGGACATCCATTCTCTGTCCCTCGTCGTGGTCCCTGTTGTCCCCTGGGTCTGTCTCCGGGATCATGTCCAGACTAGTCCTGGTTCTCCATTCTGTTTGGTAAAATGATCCCTCTGTTTTGTTTTATGAAGGAGCAATCCGGCAGCACTCGGATCAAACTCACATCTCTCACATGAAAAGCTAACATCCTAGCGATTTATGTAATTACTGTCAAGAACCAGAAACTGTTGAGCATGTGCTCATTCACTGCACAGCATATGCAAGAGAGATAAATTAATTAGTTTTATAGTTCCAAAATAATAAACATCAATCTGCTTGAATCATATAAGGCTGTAGTTACATGACACAGGGTTAATTGGAAGATTCTAGAGTTAGGTGCCTTGTTGTTGTAGTGTTACACTACAATCGCTGATCTCCTGTCCACACATCAGCAGATGCACGGCTGCCGGCCGCCATTGAATGTAGCGACAGCAACGAAACTCCAAGAATCACAACTTCAGTAGGTGGCAGTACCAACCGCCATAAACACCAAAGAAGAAGAAGATGAAAAGCTAACGCTGCAAGCTAACAGTGTGTTTTCAATGAAGGGATTAGTGTTAGATTGTAAAGTGTTAGAAGAATTGGAAGTAGTCACCAAATTAGCCAAACATAGCATAAATTCACAAAATGGTTAGCACTTAGCAGAGGGCAAATAACTGACCATGTGTCAAGTGCCATACTCGAGAATATTAGCAAATGAAATACAGAGAGAATTGACTAAATAAATCAAATCATATATAAAATAATAAATAATTTTGGACAAATAGTCCAGTCAAACAGTTATTTGGCAACTGAAATGTTGGCCTAAACAAATAAAGGAAAACATAAAGTAAGAAATAACAATAATTTTAAACTTGTGATCCAATTTCAATGAATGTCTTTAAGGACAATTGATCCAATCAAATAGTAATTTTGCAACTAAAATTTGAATAAACAACCAAATAAACAAAAAACAAACAAAGTAATAGTAAAATGTTTTGCCGTACTACCCCACAAGCAGACACATCATCTCATTATACACTGAGGAGTCAAATGTTTTTTGAGATGCTTTGCACCAGTTTGCTAAAGTATAGCTTACGTCAAATGCAGTGGCGTGCGGTCAGGGCAATCACGGCATTCGGTGATTGGCCAATAATAGCGAAAATTAGTCACAACTTTATATGAATTGTTCTAAAATATATCCAAATAAACCCGTTTTCCCTTCACTTCTGCTGCTGAAGCTTGGCTGACTCACCTTGTCTTTTAGTGGCCTCTACAGGCTGCTGAACAGTACTTCAGGAAGCATGGTTCTTCTTCTCCCGCAGCGGCTCAGTCTGTGGCCTTGTTCAGAGGCCCGTTCATGCTCCGCTCTCTAACATGAGCTTCTAGAATCAGAGCGGAGAGCGGCTTCTTTTAGAGGTCTGCACATGCTCTGAGGACCACACAGCCTCAAACACATGGATCTGAGCTCAAACCACGCTGAATAAACCTGTGAGAATCAAGGATGTTTGCAGGTTCTGCTCGAACTGAGCATGTGCAGAGGAGAAGTGAAGCAACAGCAGCGCCAAGTTTCAACAAACAGACTTAAAAACTATCTTTTACAGACAAGTCTTTGTTTGTAGCTCAGGCTCTGTTCACGTTTCCATTGATTAGATGTTAGTTAGAAATACAGGCAGTCATTTAACAACATAGAGCGCTTTGTGGCAATGTAGTCAGGTTATTTATCCATGTAGCTCTCTGATTGGGATAGGTGTTCGCCCGTAACGCAGGAGACCTCAGTTCGAAGCCCACTCTGGCAATATAGTTTTTCTTCACTTTTCTATTATCCACTTAATATTGATGAACATCCCAGGGTTGCTTGCCCATCCATAAAAGTCACAGCACACCACTGGTCACACGTTGCGTGTGCGTGACTGGCCGATGTGAAGTCCTTACTCAGCTCCTGTCAGTCGCGTTGAAAAAGGGATTTGACAGGTCTTTGTCTCACTGAGCATGTCCGGACTTGTCTGCGCCCCCCTGGCTCCTCCCTCCCTGCCATCCTGAAGCTCCGCCCCCTACACACACACATTCACGCACACACGCACATACTGTATAGCCCCCGTGGGACCCTGTTACATCCTATGGATTTCATTGCGCCTGCTTCGTATCTATTCGCTCTGTTCCATTTCCCGGTCTCATTGAAGGCGGAATTGGTTTCTGCAAAAGCCAGACAAGATTCTCCAGAGAATGAAATAACAAATCCTTTTAGTTGTCCCCGAGTGACCAGGGGTACATTTATATGGGCAGAAAAAAAATCAAATAACTAGAATAATCAGATAACCCAACAATAAGATCTGGTTTCTGGTGTGTGTTTACTCATAAATATGAGTGAATATGAGATTCTGCTTCATTTGGAAGACAAAGTACAATCATTTTAACTGTTTTATAATCGGTTCTTGCTAACGTACGTCACAAATCAAGAATAGAGTTAAATTGTGGCTGGTCAGAGACATATTGTTTCTACTGGAAGCAACAAGTGTTTAATATTCATATTTTGCCTTTTTATATACGCAAAATTGGTTCACAAATGTAGCCTGAATGATGTTGGTTGGTCTCACTGGACATTCGGCGCAGATATCTTTTGAACAGCTTTTACTATGACTTCGAATTGGAAAAGACCTTCATAAAAGTGAGCACTAAATGTTCAAAATCACACTAAAGTGTAGGCTGAGTCTATAATGCTGTGTTCCGACTGCGACATCCAAATTTGCACCGGGCGTCCCAGTTTAACGCCTGTAAATTTGAAGGCAGACGCTTCGGACGCGCGGCTGAAAAATAAACTCACCAACAGTCACGTGGCCAAGGCGTCCAGTGCACATGTGCACTGCAGTCAGGGAGTTGATCATTATCATGTGCAATACCGACTTTATCATGTGCAATATTGTCATATCTACTGTGTGACTGTTCTCTCTGTGTGACTGTTCTCTCTGTGTGACTGTTCTCTCTGTGTGACTGTTCTCTCTGTGTGACTGTTCTCTCTGTGTGACTGTTCTCTCTGTGTGACTGTTCTCTTGGTGTGACTGTTCTCTCTGTGTGACTGTTCTCTCTGTGTGACTGTTCTCTCTGTGTGACTGTTCTCTCTGTGTGACTGTTCCCTCTGTGTGACTGTTCTCTCTGTGTGACTGTTCTCTCTGTGTGACTGTTCTCTTGGTGTGACTGTTCTCTCTGTGTGACTGTTCTCTCTGTGTGACTGTTCTCTCTGTGTGACTGTTCTCTTGGTGTGACTGTTCTCTCTGTGTGACTGTTCTCTCTGTGTGACTGTTCTCTCTGTGTGACTGTTCTCTATGTGTGACGGTTCTCTCTGTGTGACTTTTCTCTTGGTGTGAGTGTTCTCTATGTGTGACGGTTCTCTATGTGTGACTGTTCTCTATGTGTGACTGTTCTCTTTGTGTGACTGTTCTCTCTGTGTGACTGTTCTCTCTGTGTGACTGTTCCCTCCGTGTGACTGTTCTCTCCGTGTGACTGTTCTCTCCGTGTGACTGTTCTCTCTGTGTGACTGTTCTCTCTGTGTGACTGTTCTCTTGGTGTGACTGTTCTCTCTGTGTGACTGTTCTCTCTGTGTGACTGTTCTCTCTGTGTGACTGTTCTCTTGGTGTGACTGTTCTCTCTGTGTGACTGTTCTCTCTGTGTGACTGTTCTCTCTGTGTGACTGTTCTCTATGTGTGACGGTTCTCTCTGTGTGACTTTTCTCTTGGTGTGAGTGTTCTCTATGTGTGACGGTTCTCTATGTGTGACTGTTCTCTATGTGTGACTGTTCTCTTTGTGTGACTGTTCTCTCTGTGTGACGGTTCTCTATGTGTGACTGTTCTCTCTGTGTGACTGTTCTCTTTGTGTGACTGTTCTCTCTGTGTGACTGTTCTCTCTGTGTGACTGTTCCCTCCGTGTGACTGTTCCCTCCGTGTGACTGTTCTCTCTGTGTGACTGTTCTCTCTGTGTGACTGTTCTCTTGGTGTGACTGTTCTCTCTGTGTGACTGTTCTCTCTGTGTGACTGTTCTCTCTGTGTGACTGTTCTCTTGGTGTGACTGTTCTCTCTGTGTGACTGTTCTCTCTGTGTGACTGTTCTCTCTGTGTGACTGTTCTCTATGTGTGACGGTTCTCTATGTGTGACTGTTCCCTCCGTGTGACTGTTCTCTCTGTGTGACTGTTCCCTCTGTGTGACTGTTCTCTCTGTGTGACTGTTCTCTCTGTGTGACTGTTCTCTCTGTGTGACTGTTCTCTTGGTGTGACTGTTCTCTCTGTGTGACTGTTCTCTCTGTGTGACTGTTCTCTTGGTGTGACTGTTCTCTTGGTGTGACTGTTCTCTCTGTGTGACTGTTCTCTCTGTGTGACTGTTCTCTATGTGTGACTGTTCTCTCTGTGTGATTGTTCTCTCTGTGTGACTGTTCTCTATGTGTGACTGTTCTCTATGTGTGACTGTTCTCTTGGTGTGTGAGCCATGAATGGGCTGAGTGCATAAAAATGTATCTTTTTACTAAGGGAGTGTCTATAGAGCCGCGAAACTGCCATGTTATTTTTTGCTGCGGCTCCTGAAACTGCTGGGCTATTTGACCGCGCCGGGTTAGGGTTAAGGTTAAGGTTAGGGTTAGGATTAAGGTTAGGGTTAGGGTCAGGGTCAGGGTCAGGGTCAGGGTCAGGGTCAGGGTCAGGGTTAAGGTTAGGGTTAGGGTTAGGGCTAGGGTTAGGGTTAGGGTTAGGGTTAGGGTTAAGGTTAAGGTTAAGGTTAGGGTTAGGGTTAGGGTTAGTGTCAGGGTCAGGGTCAGGGTCAGGGTCAGGGTTAAGGTTAGGGTTAAGGTTAGGGTTAGGGTTAAGGTTAAGGTTAGGGTCAGGGTCAAGGTTAGGGTTAGGGTTAGGGTTAGGGTTAGGGTTAGGGTTAGGGTTAAGGTTAGGGTCAGGGTCAAGGTTAGGGTTAGGGTCAGGAGGGTTAGGGTCAGGGTTAGGGTTAGCCATGAGGCTATATGGCCGTGCCGCGGCTCCCGAAACTGCTAGGCTATTTGACCGCACCTCAGCTCTGCAGCCACGGCCTTTTACTATAGCTTTTTACATTTTTTCATGCCCCCATCACAACCCGAGTGTGTCCCAGTTTTTCGTTTTAAAATCTGGTCAACCTAATTTGATCAGTCTATGCAGATTTTCTTTGGAGTTTAAATGTGTTTATATTAGCGCCCAGAATCAATATAGTCACAAGTCACATGTCTTGTCACAGGTCACATGTCTTGTCACAGGTCACATGTCTTGTCACAGGTCACATGTCTTGTCACAGCTCACATAACTTCACTCTAACGGGTGGTACTGTTCCATACATGCAGATTATTAATGTTAGCGATTAGCACCAAAATCAGCATACATGCTTATAACCATGTAAGAAAACATTTCTTAAATCCAACGTAACGCTGGTGGATAATGCATCAAAATGTATCGAGCCACAACCGTTTGACGATGACATTTTATTTTTATTTCATCAAGCAAACAAATCCTGCAAACCTTAGTTTAGAAACATGAAGTTAGATATAAGCTATACCAAACATAAACAACAACAAATTCAAAATTAAAAAATGAATGGGATGGAACGTTTATACTTAAAGATCCTTAAAGACTTAAGTCATGAATAACAAATAGTTTATTATGAAAGTAGTTACCAAGCTTGTCTTGTTCATGCATTTATTTAGGCTAATTAAGGAGTAGGAGTTAAAAGTGTCGTTATTATAAAGTGTTACCAAGATAACTCTTTCATTTGTCAAAATATTTGTCTTTGCCACATCTTTTGCATAATTTTTCCTGTCAAAACGTGCACAGATGGAACTAACGGTTCAATAACCTGATAACTCCATAAATCAGATAGTGATCAGACTTTCAGTGTGCATGTAAACACAGCCAGTGAGATTATCGGTTTGATCCAGGCTTGGGCAAACTCTGCTGTTGTGTCCTTAGGCAACACCTCGTTTTGATGAACGCAGTGTGTGAGTGTGAGCGATTGGCTGTTGTGGCTCACTGCAAAAGTGTTACAAAACTTGCCAACTGTCAGAATGAATTGAGTAATAATTGCCCTGTGTAAATTTTCTGCTAATGTTTTACCGGGAATGTTATATCTGCAAAATATTTTTTTTTAATTACAAGCGTTTTCTTTATTGCTTTAAAACATGTTTACCTACTGTGAGTGTGCAGGTTACAAACTGGACTGAGATGAACAAAGCACTCCAGACTCTTTTTGACGTTGGCATTCCAGAACTGGGCCCCAAAACCGCTGCCATAGACACATTAAATTGGAGCATATTTCTGGCTGCATGGAAAAAGACCATTGCAAAGATAGATGACACAAACTGAGCCAACAATCAAAGACAATGGACCTAAAATTATAACTGATATCTAAAAAACAAAGTTAAAAAAAATTATATTTTCTGACTTTTTCATTGTCAGTTCACAAACTGGGAACTTTCAGGTGTACAGGTGCAACATAAAACAATGTATAATAATAATAATGATAATAATAGTTTTTAAAAAAAAGCAGTTATAAAGCCTGTGCACTTGTTTGCTACGGACAAGTTGGACCAATTAAAAAAAAAAAACTAAAACCTGCTCCATTTGTGCTTTATTTGTGCCCCAGGTTTAATTAGAAAATTGACACATTTGACAGACTTTGGATCAAACTGGACAATGAAACCAGATTACATATTTAGGACTGTGCGAACATTTTTCTAAGTTCTCACTTTGTCTTGTTTCAGTTTTGTGTTGTATGTTGTATATAAAAACTGAAACATTGAAAAAAGAGGATAAAATATGATTTGATACTTTCTCTTCCCTGCTGTAAGCTGATCTGCCGCCAGCTTCACCTCCCTGTCTCCTCCCTGTCTCCTCCCCTCCTCCCTTCCTTCCCTCCTCCCCTCCCTTCCTCGTAGATTCCTGGGTAACGTCTTATCTTTCAGCAGCTGTTAGGAGCGTGCACGAGCTGGAGCACGAGCTGACTGCGCGCACATGTCCCACAGGAAGAGCCTTATATGGAGTCACTGCCATCCGGATCCGCTTACAGTAAAACCCATCCACACACTGAGTACTGTGGGTCACTCAGAGCTGCTACTATACAGTACTACTCTTACAACTACGTCTACTACTATTATTACTTCTGCTACTGTTACAGCTACTACTACTACTACTACTACTACTACTACTACTACTACTACTACTACTACTACTACTACTACTACTACTACTACTACTATTTCTACTACTGCTATATTAATCCAGAATTACTGGTATCAGCTTTCACTTCATTCATTTTATTTATTTATACAGGGCAAAGCCAATGATATGAGATAAATAATATAAAACAAGTACATTAGCACTGTGCTCGAGTCCTTGACCAGTTTGTTAAAATCATTAAAAGGCAAAACCTGATTGATTCAAAAAGTGTCTGTGTTTTGTTCCACAGGAGCAAAGTTGTGCCTTTTTCCTGTTTCTGTGTTGACACGATGGGATTGTAAGATAAAAATGTCCTGAGACCTCAAACGGTGAATTCCTGAACTGATGTGCAATAAACTTGATAAATAAGATATATAGATAAATAATCAGGCAAAATGTCAACTAAAGCCTTTTGTGCACAAACAAAAGGCAGTGCTGTTCTCTTCTTGCATTCTACTTTAGAATATAATTTACTTACTTACTGTTACTATTACTTCTACTACTAGAACTACTTCTGCTACTACTATCTACTTGTTAAACCCCAAATAGTGTCAGGGTTTTAGGTCCTAGTTTGAGCTCATTTTAGTCTGAAGGGTGACTGGGTTCAGTTCCTGGTTCAGTCCCAGTTTAGTCCCACTTTGATGTGGTGAAGTGTGAACACAGCCTAAGAGCATGATTCATCCAAATAACTCAAATGCTCCATTCATTCAGTTGCAGTTATAACTCCTCCCACTGTCAGTATATAACCACTAGACTCAAATAAACCAACTACAACAGCTACTGTTACTTTCTGAGTGGATGACTACAAATATGACTGTGTAATAGTATTATTACAACACAGAATTTATGCTACTGCTACTTATGTTATCCCCAAATAAATGTTGAAAAGTTCTAGTGGTAGTAGTAAGGCCTAGTAGTAGTAGTAGTAGTGGTAGTAGTAGTAGTAGGTGGTCTAGTAATATTTGGTCAGTAGGCTGTAGTAGTTGTAGGTCTAGACGTATAGTAGTAATAGTAGTAGGCTAGTAGGGCTAGTAGTAGTAGTATTTGGTTAGTAGGGTAGGTAGAGAATATTACTGTGTAATAGTATTGTTACAACAACACAGACACGATGCTGCTTCTACTTATGTTACCACCAAATAAATATTGAAAAGTGTATACCATATTTTCCGGAATATAAGTCGCTCCTTTTTTCATAGTTTTGGCTGGCGACTTATACTCCAGAGCAAATTAAATGTGATTTTATTTGTTATTTTCACACTGGCAACCACAAGAGGGCGCTCTAGGCTCTAAACAACACAGAAGAAGAATTGGCACTTCCTCTACCTCTGGAGTTGGCGGAGTTGTTTAGAAGTGACACAGAGGAAGAAGAATTCAATGGATTCAGTGATTTGGTGTAGTACTGATGCTTTGATAAACTTGTTAGCATGTTCTTTATGCTATAGTTACCTGAACAATTGTTACGTAATATGTAAGATAATAACTGAAATATGTTACATTAACATACCAGACACTTACCACAGTTCATTGTCTGTGCATCATGTAGCTGAAGGTGTTACATTATTATATGTACACCTATTCACCATGTTCTTTAATCTATTATTTTGAATTGCATTTCAAGATTAAATGTTTGTTCTTGGTCATGGATTTTATCAAATAGATTTCCCCCCAAAATACAACTTTTTTGCTGGTGCGTCTTATACTCTGGTGCGTCTTTAGTCCGGAGAATATGTTAGTAGTATTAGTAATAAGGCCTAGTAGTAGTAATAGATAGCAGTAGTAGGCTTAGTTGTGCAATAGCAGCAGTGATGTGATAGTAGTTTGCATATACTTATAAACATTCAAATAAGCATTCCACTCCGGCTGTTCATCTACAAACACATTCCAGAACTCATGTGTCGTAAAGAATCTTCCTCCAGGACTTAACTACTAGCTCTCTCTCTAAGGTGAACAAATGTACTTTACTCGTTTAGAAGTTATCTCTGCCTTGTGTGTTTGATTGACAGCTCAGGTGTTGTCCAGGGGCGGGGTAAAGGTAAAGGTGAACAAAACATTTTTCAGATAGTGATATATTCACACTCACATGTCAGAGCCTGCTTCCTAATCATATAATATTTAGCATTAATAAAGCAGGAACAAACACTTAATTCATAACCCTGTAATTAAGTTGTTACTAAGCCTTAATCATTCCTTAACCATGCTAATGTGTTTGTTCCTGTTAAATACTGGCTTTGGCATCTGACTGATAACGCGATGTGCCATAAGCAAAAGGCTCCACCAAATTGTTGATTTAACCAACAGAAAGTCATTGGTCAGTAAAAGACAAGCAGATTAACCAACTGTCACAGGAAGCTGCTACAACTGCAACTCCACCAGTTTATTGTCTCCGTCTTATCACGAACGTCTTTTCTCATAGACGAAACCATCACTTATTGTGCAACTTTACATCTACTACTATGTTACGTTTTTAGTATTATCACAATACATCGATTGACCAACATCACGGGCCGATATTAGCACATTTTTGCGTAGCGGCTGTCGGTTTGTTTCAATCACTTCGACTGTGTTCCAAAACTTTCCACTCAGGGATTAAAACAGTTGTGAAACGCCCTGAAAGTATTGGCTGAGCTGAACCATAGTCTCTAATTATCACTTTTACTACTACTACTACCACTACCACTGCTGCTGCTGCTATACTGCTAAAAACTACCACTACAACGGCTTGTCCTGGTACGGTTTCATAATCATCATGCCATAAATCACTGTTAATCCCCTTTCCCGGTGACTCATCAGAAGTACATCAGGTAAAAGTATGCGGTTGCGTAGGCGTCTCTTTTATCTTAGCAGCACATTCACTTACCTGTACTCCTGCCGTGTACTGACAGATAAGACTCGGTTTGAAGTGCCCGCCCACACGCCCGTTCCCATGGGATTGTGCCCGTTTCACTTTCCCCTCCTGAATGAGCAGGGCGTGCGCGTGAACATGGGCGTGTATTGGAACAGAAGAGTACACTAAAGATGTTTGCTCCTGAAGCTACGCCAACAAAAGCACTAATAAAAGTTAATCAATGCTTTTATTTTTTCTTTCTTTGTCTCACGTGGAGAAATTGCAGCAAAGTACAAAGAATGATTCATTACAACTAATAACTAAGCCTTAATTAGCCTGTATATAGCATGAACAAAGACTGAATTCATAATTCAGGCTCAGCAACTATTTAGTTAAGGGTTAGTAGTAAGGGTTTTAATTAGTTAAGTTACTAAGCATGAATTGTGTGTGGTAATAATAATAATAATAATTTGTTCATTATGAATTAAGGCGAGACACGATAGGAAAAACTTAATTATTTCATTTCATCCACTTCATCATTTAAGTTCTTTACATTGTAAATTCAAAGGCCGTTTTCTTAGATTGGATTTTTCTCTCAAAGGGACAAATATATCACTCCTTAAATTAGCACCTGCACACACCAATCTTTCTAAACTTATACGTGAGAAGGTTTTAACCAAACACACAGAAGTATTTGTTGATGTCTAATTCTAAACCATAAATTTTAATTAAAAAATATATATTGGCCAATTTTCAGTCAGATCAAGTTTAATCAAAAAGGTATAAAAAAATCCCTCTGTAAATGTTTTTGTATTTATTATGTCAACTAAATGAAGAAATTAAGGCATTTAAACTTGGCCTTGTCCATTATTAAGATTTAAATGTCCTAAAAGTATGCTGTTTTGGCAATTTTTACACATAAAATGACTCATTTCTATATGAAAACATGACATGATAAAAAACGTTTATGTGAGTAAAGTTTTTCCTATTCACTTGTAGTGTCTCGCCTTAAGTCTTTGTTAATGCTTTAGTAAGGCTTTAAAAGATAATACAAATTGTTTCAAAAAATCATTTGCTAAAGTTAACAACTAAAAAATGAGCTAACCAGCCAACCAACCAACCAACCAATGAGCTGATCAACCAATGAGCTAACCAACCAATTAGCTAATGAACAAAGAAATGAGCTAACCAACCAAACAACTAACTAACCAATGAGCTAACCAACTAACTAACCAATGGGCTAACCAACCAAACAACAAAATAACCAACCAAATGTACTGGGCCAAAAACTACTGGAGATGCAAAAAAAGTCAGCGACGTTCAGGTTTTTTCTCTGATCAAACCCAAATGGGAAACTAATGTGAGACAATCAATGACACACAAACACAGAGCGACATCATGGGGCCGTGACACCAGCTTTTATTGTTATGGTCAATATGTCCCCTTTTGAATACAATATGGTTCAGAACTGGACTTAAGTTGTCATATTTTATATCAGTTGGTGATTGTAAAAAGGTTCAACTACAGCGCTTTCAAATAGTATTGGATATGTAAAGATAATTATATTTCTACTATTGACACATGAATACTTTTACTCCTAGAATACTTGTACTTCCCTCACCTCAGTACACGAGAGGCGGTTGGTTGTGACATACGCAGCGTGGGAGAGACAAAGCAACAGTTCAAATAGTTTTCCACAAAACTGTGAAGCCCCTAAGCACATAGTGGGTCACTGCCAGCACATGCATCCAACAGTACTGCATTGTGGGAAATACACCACATGACATGTACTGGCACTGTTCAGATTTACTCGCCATATGTCAATAATAATATTGAACTTCACTAATGAAAGTTCATATCCTGTTCTGCGGCTACTATGTAAAATGAACTACATATTATGCAAAATGTACTTTTAAGAGCCTTTTAACCACGTTGTGGTTGTTTTCCCTTCTCATTTACCCAAAGTTGTTTTTAGAGTGATTGCTGCATATTTGAGTCATCTTTAGTCTCCTGCATTCAAGACACCATTGCTCCGACAATGTCTGTTTTCATCGACCCACTCCGACGTTCTTACTTAGTATATAGACTATTATTTTGTAGGATTCAGCAGCATCCCGTAGACCTTTTGGCGAATAATTGAATAAAAATCCTCTGTTTTCTCTGGTTATCTTTGCTGTCCACAGCCGTCAACTCAGTCCAGCAGAGCGACACTTTGACTTTACTACGCGATCATTGGTGTAACAAATATATATATATATATATATATTAATAATTAAATATCAAATAAAATATCACTTTTCTGTCAAATATAGGCGATTGCATCTATTATTTAATTCATTTCACGTAATCTTTATTAAGGATACAAGTGCAGACTGATGCCCAAGGGCAAAAACAAACTAAAATATATACACATATTTTTTAATATTACTTGGCATGTTTGGCGGGCCGGATTATAAAGACAAACGGGCTGTAGTTTGCCCACCCCTGGTGCAGATCATCAACGTAGAAAGAGAGTCAAGTGTAAATGCAGTAAATGGACTGTTGTTCTAATGCTGATGTTGCTAACGTCTAAACAGCGCCAATGACAACAAAAGCAGAAGTACTAGAGAAGTGTCCCACTGTTTCCCAACACTGTGTAGTCAACTGTATAAAAGCAAACATTAGTTGAAGGATTTCCGACAGGAGGACAAAGTAGTGTGTTTGTTTTGTACGGGAGTGGTACTGTGCATGTAAAATGAATGAGAAATATTGACACTAATGAACTGATAATCTCTGTACACACACACACACAAAAAAAACAGGTATGAAGGTGTAGTACCACGTGTGACCAGCAGGTCTCCTCTAGGACCTATAGTCTGTCCTCTCCTCTGCATCTTCTGCTCCATCTGGTTGCAGTTGTTGGAAACCACATCCGTTGCCGTGATGCTTTGACAGATTTCAAATTTTCGTTGTTTTCCTCGAAGTTCAACCTCACTCTGTCAACTTCCTGTATCAGCAGGAAGTTCGCTTACCTCAAATAAAGCAAAACATCTGAACAACAACGTGACCGCAAAGTTACTAGAACAGCTGATAGAAATAAACACGCACGAAGAGTAATTTCAGGCTAAACCTAATACAATGTATTTGAGTTTCAGTTGAAGGAATTAATAACAAAACAATAGTTGCTAGAATGCTTTAAAGCCATGGGTTTCAACTTCCTGTTATATGCAACATTTAAATTAGATTAGCCTTTATTGTCCCCATGGATTTTTCTTTGTCAGGGAAATAAACACACAGACACACACACACACACAGACACACACACACACACACACACACACTGTAGAAGTCCAGTTGGACTGGACTCTAAATACCACACAGTCAGATACGAAGGGCGTTTCACTTTGAGATTAGACGATTCCCTCGAAAATGACGACATTCTGGGGATATCTGGGAAGGAGAGGGATCATTTATTTTGCAAGTTACGGTAACTGGAAATGTATTAACTTGGTAATGTTCAACGGTCGTTTGAATGACCGGTTGATTGTAAAAAGTTTACATTAATTTTATTTTATCCTTTCCATATCTGCCATGTTAACTTCAACTTCCAGACAGTCTGAAATTTTCTGTAGAAATTCATAACTTCACGCAAAACTTGAAAAAGCACATCGTAGATAATTAACGACATCAGCCAAGTTAGATCTTAGTTGCATTTTATATCTGTCTGAACTAATTTTGTAATCTTAGAAATTGATTTCTTTTATAGTGTACTAGTGTAGCAAATGATGAAATGTAACGTGCTGTAATTGTAATGAAATGTGTACTAGTATTACTTTTGTTATGTATTCACCTGCCCAGGGTCTGCAGAGGGAAAGTAAAAGGAGCTAAATCTGGGGCAGATCATATTTTCTCTTGTAGGTTAATGATTTTGTACATGTTCTCTGACAGATAAAGACTAAACTAAACGAGCTCTGACGAGATGTTGAAATAAAGTCATCTCTGGCTTGGCTAACTTCAATGTGCAGCTTTTCAGGAGATCTCAGACTTCAGTGAGAGACGCTCATACTTGCAAGTTGAAATGTTTTTTATAAGCTGCGTTTCCACTGGCCCTGATCCCACAGACCGGTTCTCTTTAGAGCACTTTGGAACGGTTCTTTTCTCTCTGCTACATGCTGATTTGACCCAAACATAACACATAGTTTCTTAATCAATTACATCTTAATCGTACCTGGATTACACATTTTAATCATAAGGCTGATTTCAGCACTTCACAAAAAGATGTTTAGTAATTCCAAGTTTGTGTTTCTGTGAGACGTGGCTAAAGCTAGAGAAAACAGGAAATGACTTCCTGTTTATCATCAGCTTTTTCTGCATTTATTTCACTTCTCTGTGGCGCTGCATCATTTTTAAGCTCTCATTATGTAATGCATTGTGTTTGGATAATGTTGGATTCGTAATGCACAGGAAATACAATAGTCTTGGGTCATGACGCGAGTGTCGATAAACAGGAAACAGCTGATTCTAAAGCGCGATAACATAGATACAACAGTTTTTTCTTAGAATTTTTTCGCTGTTTTGTTTTCACCTGAGTCTATGTTCTCTCTTATCCAATCATTTCGCGCTTTGGATCGTTTAAACAGTCTGGTATGGTTCACTTAAGACAGCAGAGACACTTTTGGACGTAACGATCCACTCCAAAGTGAACCAGTCGAAAAGTGGCTTTAGCGTGTCGTTTTAGTGGGCTCATCACACAGATTTACAAATGATATTGAAAGAAGACGTGAAGCTCGCCGGTGTGAGAGCAGAGGATGCAGAGGAGAGCGTCAGACGGGGCGGAGGACATAGAACCATTCATCTAAATCTTCCTGAACTCGTGAAAGAGCCGTTCTTCACTTGGACGTCCCTCGTATCCTTTTACCCGCGAGTGTGGCCACGTTGTTTTGGTTTGGCGCCGTGAGCAGATCTTTAACTCCTGTGACCTTTGACTCCATGACCTCTGTATTTCCCTGGATGAAACAAGCGCTGTGATTGGCCGACGGACTTCAGCTGAGAGACCGACATCAGCTGTTGACCCCCCAGTATGAGAGGGTTTTTCTGGAGCATCAAATCATATCTGAAGGAGCGATGCAAGAAACGCAAATGTTAAAATAACTTTGCTTTGTCAACCTAAAGCTTTTGTCCCTGGTAGATTTACTCCAACACTTTTACTCAAGTAAGAGAGAGGATTTTGCCCATTTCTCATTTATTGACGATAAGTTGAGTCATTGTTTTGACAGGCCCCCTTTGTCAGACTTCTGTGCGTTAAATCTAGTTGCAGGGAAATCCGATTAGAAGCACAGGCCATAGCCACACATGGTTGACTCGATTTTGAATACAATCTGAACTACAATTGAATATTTGGATGAACAGAGCCAGCGTCTGTATGGTGCCGAGCTGGAAATTGGGGGAGCTGGATCGAAATAAGACACGTTTGCTCACGTACGCTCACACGCACGACTCAGGTTTACGAGCCCTGTCATGTGCGCTCGCGAGAGAAAAGTAGGCATAAAATGCTTTTCAAACGACATGGCGGAACTGTGGACAGCCTGTCGTCCCCTGTCGTCCTGGCTACACCACGTCGTAGAGCCTGATATGGAGGAGACAGGGCTCATATCTGCCTCACAGGATTAGAGATATTTCATGCCACGGGGCTTACTTTCTCAGCTACAGCGTCAGGACTTCAGCACACATTTAAACAAACAGCACTACATGATTATGGGCCGTGGCTTGTTTCAGGTGTGCAGGAGTGGGCGCGGCCAACGCAATATTATTCATTCTCATTTGTTTTTTCACCATTACCTGCTTTTCCCAATATTCTGTTAAAGCTATTTTTTTCAGAAATAAAAATGAGATACAGACACTTTAAATTGTCCAGTTGTCAAAATATAAATAGTAGTTTGAATGATTATTTCAGGCCGCGCCACCCTCTCTCTCTCTCTCTCTTCACACTTTCATTCACAGACTTGTGTGTTCTGTTTTAGTGAATGGGATATGTGTCCATTGTGCACTCAGCTCAGCCGCACTTCCTCTGTCTCTGGGTCTGTTGGTTTAGCCTGAGTTCAGACCCCGGGTTTCAGACCGGAGGGGGGTCTAATGCAGTTAAAGGAACTCTGTGTAAGTACATAGTTTGGAATTACCTAAAGTCAGTATGGCGGATTTGGGTGGTATTGCAATTATGTTATTTCAAACACGCAAATTAAGCACAGTTGTGTTCATGTTTTAATATATTGCCAACTGCTGTTGTTCCCTTGTGCAAGATAGTTCATCTTTCTTGCTTTACTTTAGTATTAAAGTATTATTAGCGGTAGAAGCAATAGTATTGTGGTAGTACTAGTAATTCGAGGTTTCTGTCTTGTGACTTATTTGTCGTCACATGTTGAAGACGTCACACATGCCTCTCACTGTTAGATAGTTCGATAGATGAGCATAAAACTTAAAATGAAAAGGACATTCACGCCTAAGCCTCGTCCACAGGCCCTCTGCACCAGACAAGCCCTCAAGAGCACAGACTTTGTGTCTGATTCTAAACTACACCCGGACAGTTGGAAATTAGGCTCGATAACAAGTGGGCTAATGTTTATTAGCATAGCCACGCAATAAACGTATAAACTAACATTAGCTGCCAACTACCTAAATCAAACAGCTCAGCTTCAGTCTGTAGTGATTTCTGTAAATCCACTGGTCCCTCCTGACCACAGTAATGTGTTTCTGGACAAAAGGAGTCTTTGGGGATGTGACAGAAGAGGAATCCTTTGAGACTTGTTGTTGGTTCAGCCCACAGTGAACATGCGGCTTTCATCCTCAAGATGGCAGTAGCAACGAGTGTGTCACGTCAATTCAGACCCGTGAATAGGTTACATTTATGTTTTAGAATTTAACAATGTCCCAATTTCAGATGGAGGGCAGGATATGTACTTAAACTCATGATACGGATTTGAATGTTGAATCAATATTTGTCAGGGATTGGCTCAACAAACGTCATATTAATCTCATGGTTTACGGTCCATTCAATTGACAACTGTCTTGGAGATGAACAGTGGCACCACTATCTAGGCTATTGTGAACAAAAAAATATCATATCATCACATATATTATTAATATTGTAAGATTGTGATGCCAATTACAAACAAATAATGATACAGTTCTTTCAAACGCCTCCCAAAGAGTCACCATAGTCACCATAGAGTCACCATAGAGACAAATAATAGAGGATGGGGAAGTGCGTGTGACAGGTTTTTACGATTTTCAAATTTTGACTTATTTGATTTTATTTGGTGTATTTTTTATACCTGTTGTACATATAAATTATAGTTTTACACCAATCGAGCAGGTTTGTGTAGAGAAAATCTGGAACAATCTGTAAAAAATGACAGGAAGTGACATTATCCGAAGGACACAATTTATGCATAATTTACACAAATAAGCAACTGGATAATTAGATGTGTTTTTGCCCAGTGTTTACTGGGTAATTTCCTAGTGTGATGTCATCAATTACAAACAGGATGTGAAATTATAAACCTAAAAAAATGTCAAAAATTCCAGCCAAAATTCAAAATATATTAATCTTAACTGCTTTTCAGTTCAATGAATCGTCCGACCTGTAGGGGGCACTTCAAACAACAACTCCAGCCTGCGCATACGTTGTGTCCTCGGGCAAGACATTTCCTCCCTTTTGCTTTATTAATTTGCAACCACAAAGTAAATGACTAACACACCGAGGAAACACAGACAGGAGTTCTTTTAAGCAGCGTGTGGCTCCGCAGCAGTTATGACCTGATCATTAACACCCCGCAACCTTTGACCCCTCCCTCTGTCTCTCTGTCTCGCTCTCTAACGCAAGCGACAGGCCGTGAACAGGGGGGGGGCAGCGGAGGTCAGGAGATAAGTGGATTAGCGTCGTTTCCCGAAAGAAAAGAGAACGAGATCTGTCAAAACATGAACTAGTTCTGGAGTGGCCCCTTCAGACGGTTGCGCTCACTGACACCTCTCTGGTTACAGTACAAAAGCTGTCCTGTAACAAGGGCAAAATGATTGAGGATATTAGTGATTATTCAGGTCACAGTAAAAAAAATGGGATAACAGGACAACAAAAAGCAGATCTGGTAAGAACAGAAATAATATTGTCTCCCCGAATGCTTTACTAAGTTTAAATACCATCGACGCCTAGTCGTATTCTTTTGATACAGATACTCGATACTGGTCTAAGCTTAAATATATGTTCAGAAAAAGAGGCTCTAAAGGACAAACACAACACTAGCTGACCAGTCCAGTCTGCTGCTGCTGCTGGAGTGTGTCTGGCACTAAGCAATGTAGAAATGGACCTCACATGTCTAAAATGAATGCCTCGTCATTGCATTTGCATATGCTAATTTGTATTTCAATATTGATAGCCAAATGTGGTAGAACTTAATAATAATGACACTTATTCCTGCCTTGGAAAAGCCTCAACAAAGACCTAATTCATATTGAACAAATGATGATTCTGGCTTAGTAACCACTAAACTCTAACCCTAACTCTAACCCTAACTCTAACCCTAACTCTAACCCTAACTCTTAACCCTAACTCTAACCCTAACCCTAACCCTAACTCTTAACCCTAACTCTTAACCCTAACTCTTAACCCTAACTCTAACCCTAACTCTTAACCCTAACTCTAACCCTAACTCTAACCCTAACTCTAACCCTAACTCTTAAGCCTAACTCTAACCCTAACTCTAACCCTAACTCTAACCCTAACTCTTAAGCCTAACTCTAACCCTAACTCTAACCCTAACTCTAACCCTAACTCTAACCCTAACTCTTAACCCTAACATTTTAACTTTAATTAAGTAGTTACTGAGCCTAACACATGCATGAACACTATGAAATAAGTCTTTGCTCATGCTTTGTTAGGGCAAATTCAGAGTCAATGTCGATATTTAAATACTTTGATACTAATACTCCCATCCCTAAATTTGATCTTATTTTATTGAGAAAACATGAGTTATGTTTGGGAGACATGGAGACACACTGCTGCATTAAAAGAAGTGTTCCAAAGCGCTCTAAAGTGAACTGGCGTGGGGCCCATGGCCAGTCCAAACGTGGCTATGCGTACGTTGCTCATGTTGTTCCTCTTTAGTTTTTTTCATTTTGCACTGGTAGTACAAGTAATAGAAGTGTGATTGGTGGTTGTGTAATGACATACTATAAATCCTTCATGACAAATCATAATTGTTCTGCCATCAAAATGTTTTTTTTCCTAATATTCCAGCCAAAGAAATGTCAACATTTCTGATGCTATGCTTAGACTCCTTTCCAATCTCACAGTTTTCCAGTGAAATGTTCACATTTCTTCCCAGCTGTTTCATGATTAAATCGTGTTTATTTCCGCTGACTAACTCTCACTCAGCCCTGCGCCCGTATGTTCCAGTAACACGCGGCTCCACTCTCAAACGGAAAAGCCCTATTCCCCTGATCCAATTACACTTTTGAACGAATTCCAATTCAAACGGCCACCGCTGGAACTGCCCTCTACCAATCAGAGCGCTCCGGAGACGCCCGCCGGGACCTCTCAACCAATCGCACACGAGCCGAGCTGAATTCCACTCATTCTTTCAGTCTGAGTGCTACGCCGAGCGGTCACGTGACCAAGCTCCCCGTCTGAGGACAGTAAAAGTTGGATTGAGGGAGTTGAGGAGGGATTTTACGGGAACGGAAGTGATTTTTGGATTGAAAATGTACCGCTTTGTCAGATGAACGCGAGAGGATGAGTTGTTCTGACCAGTCTCAAAAGTTGGAATACATTTGTGCCAAAGTCTACATCAAAATACAGTCATTGTCCCGAGAGTTTTACAGAGAGATTCCAGTAGAGTGCAGTTGCCCAGGATGTACCAACATCCTGGCTAATGTTAGTGTGTGGAGTAGGAATGTCACAATGTCAAATTTTACCATTGTTGTTTCATGATTATTATTTAAACAGAATCCCTCTGTGATGTCATCAATAAGTGACATTCCATCCGAAATGAACTGGACTGTTATCACCCGATTTGGCTTGTTTTTTCAGACTGCACACACCGATAATATAATAAATCCATGACACATACCCAGACACTGTGGCATAAGCGCTGAAGTTGCTATAGTAACTGTACTTTGGACAAACCTAGTTTTGTTTGATCAAATTTACTCTTGGAATATAAACTGTTTTCCTGATCAATACTTGCTCAAATTATACATTTTAACTGTTGATAAGCGTTGGAAAATGGAAAAGAGCAACGGAAAAAGAAAAGAAGAAAAAAGAGCTAAAACAATCACTTTAGTAGTGTTACTTTTGTTTCTATTTTCTTTCTTTTTACCTTTTATTAAGAATATAAGAGGTTTTTTTACAAGAGTTTTTTACAAGAGCTTTTCTATAAGTTATCTGTTCTCTCACTTCTGTACCTACTTTGCGTTCTAACACTGGAATTTCCCCACTGCGTGGACAATAAAGGCCTATCTTATCTGATCTGATCTTATTCTCTTTGCAACATTAAACTATGTGGAAAAGTCACATTTACACACAACTGACAGGTAAAACAATTATTAAATAATATAAAGATGTTATCAGGTATTATTATTTGTCAACTATTGCGTCATTTATATGGTTTTTGGCCTTGTTTAGTACAGTATCTGCTCCTCATGTCTAACAATATGAACTCCACTGGGGACAAATAATGTCTCTGCTTTGTCACACGCTCTTGAATGATGCACTCAGCCCTGCCGTAAGCCTCTATGGAGCTTTCCCAACCAAAACATATGAACCCAACACGTCGAGGTCGGATAAGAACACCAGTACGGAACTATTCTATATTATTTTGAGAATCGTCCCAATGTCCAATCGTCAGTGCTACTTTTGCCCTCTTAAACATGTAAAAAATAAACAAAAACAACCTTGTACCTGTCCCATTTGTCCCAATGCCGCTCTGTCCGCGTCGTTCTTCTTGTTACTGATTTTTTTTTTTTTTTTTTTTGCTGCAGCCAAAACTACATTCCTCAGGTATCCATCTATTGTTCCCATCGTTGGAGATTTACATCCGAGACACACAGTTTTAAAGTCAAATGGAATGTCGGTGTTGAAGACGGTCTGCAGTGTCTCATTATTCTCAGTCCACTATTTATGAATAATAGGGTTTCTCCCGCAATTAGTGTTTCCTTGTAAATGATGTGCCCTTATGTTATAAAATATAATTATTTTTACACTTTGCAGCAGTTTGTATTTCTCACTCGCGTTCTGAGCATCCTGATCATTCACCACGTTTATGAGCGACTTTCAGAGGCCAGACAAAGTTTTGCGGTCACGGTAAAGCTAACTAACATTTGCATGCTAGCGGCGCACTTCCTACTTCGCGCCGAATGCGCTATAATTAGATGTAGATAGTCAGTGCTGGGGCAAAACTGATTTGACTTTATTACAGGAAAATAATCAGGTACAGCCATTTAAACTGGCATAATACACACATAAAATTGCTCGTCTTCTTTTCATTCATTTTTAGATGTTAACTCTGGCGAACTCTCATTGGTGAACTATGAGGAAGAGGTCAAACTCTGGCCTAAGAGGAAAAACGGGAGCAGAGCTGAAAATGTGTCAGAGCTGGGTGTTCCCAGTCTGGTCAGTTGGCGAATGATCAAAAGTCGTCCAAAGGAGGAGTTGACTATCAGACTGACGCTGATTATGTTTTTCCATTTGTACAATGTTTGATAAATGAAAAGGCCGTGTGTGTTTTGGCTCTGGTCCTAACCCTGACCTCATCATACAGAGCTGTGATAACCGCTGTCTCTCTTTCTCTGCTCCACTGCCTCTGTTAGCATTAGCTGCATTTAGCCGTTAGCTCCCAGCACTAGCAGAGTGTTTGTTTTACAGAGGCGGCGTGTAAACACATCCGGACAGTGGAAAAGGAAGACGTATTTTCTGGTTGGCTTCACACAGAGGAGGACTGCTGACCATCAGAAATCTGCTAAGCTAAGTACACAGCTCAGCGAGCGGAGGATCAGGTTTACCAAGTCTGAGGCTAACGGCGTTCAAAACGTTGAAACACAAGAAGAACTTTAAAGCAGACATATTATGATGATTAATTATGTTATATGTAATACTTTTGGAGACTTACTAATGGTAATAATTGGTATTTCATGTTCTAATATTTAAAATAATTAGCAGTCTTTGTTGCTGCAAAACCCTCCCACCACCAACATTCATACTAGGCAAAGTGGGTGGAGTGTCACAACAAAAGAACTCAAAGCAAGAACCGTTTCTCGAACCTTCGGGTTGGTTTTTCTGTGTTCTCCTGCTGCAAAGCCTGGAGATGCTCAGTTGATGCTGAGAAATAACTCAAAAGTGCCTATTAGACACATATAACAGGGCCAGTGTATGTTGTCTGACCGATTCAAATGAAGTGATTCCCACTGCTATTGCTTTGGTGTAAATGGCCGGGGCATTCATGTTTCATAGCAAGAAGGTTCCAGGTTCTACTCCGGGGCCGCCAGGCCAAGTTTCTCCTTGTGTCTAAGTGAGTTTCCTCAGGGCTCCGGTTTCCCCCATCAACCTGAAACATGCACAGTATGTAACAATTCCCTCACAAGGAATGAATAGAACTAAATTATGCCATAATTTTAACCATAACATTAGCTTCAGCTCGACGCAGCAAGAAAACTGCTTTTATGTACTGCATGTCGTATGGTTTCTCTCTTGTTCACCGTGTACACACTGTTCAGTTTTGTGTTTTTAGAGGAGAGTTGGGGGTTTTCCAGTGCACCATGTGTTTCCAGAAGCTCTTCCAGTTGGAGGCTCCACACAGCTCTCACCGCTCACCTCTGTGGGGGTCGACTCCATCACCAAAACACTCAATAGGAAATGTATGTAGTTATTTCTTGCCACTTGGTAAGCTAAGCAATTATGCTCATCACTTAGATTGGAAGGTAAACTGCAGTTGCTGTTGTTGTTGTTGTTGTTGTTGTTGTTGTTGTTGTTGTTGTTGTTGTTGTTGTTTGGACTATTTTGTCTATTGTATTAGTTCAGGCTGCCAAGGAATAGTCACAATTGAATCAAACACAGAACTTTAGTGGTTGCAGTTAAAACATCACAAACACTGCATTTATTAAAGTAACCTAATATACTCAGAAAACAGACAATAATTCCATCTTAATTCAGTAACAAGGCATGTATTTGTAGTTCAGCAGTGCAAATTTCACTCTTCGGACGTGTTTAAAATATGCAACAGAATTCTGCTAGTAAAACTGCTATAGTGATTGTATCTAAGTATTTTTTGGAAGTTGTAGTAGTAGTGGGTAATAGTGGTGGAGAATGCAGTGTATACTAGAGTACTAGCTTAGTGTGTGCCTTCTGCACACATGTTATGTAACATGCTCTTTCTGGGAATAGTCCCTCCGACTTTTCCACCCCTCAGAAAAACAACCTTCAGTTATGGTTTTAGGCCAGAGGGGGGGCTCAGAGGGGGGGCCCAGAGGGGGGGCCCAGAGGGAGCGATGACAGTAGTACAAGTACTACTACTACAAAAATATGTCAGTGCAACCTCTAGTAGTACTGCTTTTATATGTACTTATGTATACGTTCTTCAATTACCAATGTTAGTAGGGTTTGACTAATTATTCATTTAAAGGGAGTGTCTGCAGAGCCGCGGCGCGCGGCCGAAACTGCCATTTTATTTTTGTGCCGGCCGCGCGCTGCGGCTCCTGAAACTGCGTCGCTATTTGACCGTGTTTTAGCGCCATTTTAGACCGCGCCGGGTTAAGGTTAGGGTTAAGGTTAAGGTTAGGGTTAGGGTTAGGGTTAGGGTTAGGGTTAGGGTTAGGGTTAGGGTTAAGGTTAAGGTTAAGGTTAGGGTTAAGGTTAGGGTTAGGGTTAAGGTTAGGGTTTGGGTTAGGGTTAGGGTTAAGGTTAGGGTTAGGGTTAGGGTTAAGGTTAAGGTTAGGGTTAGGGTTAAGGTTAAGGTTAGGGTTAAGGTTAGGGTTAGGGTTAAGGTTAGGGTTAGGGTTAGGGTTAGGGTTAAGGTTAAGGTTAAGGTTAGGGTTAAGGTTAAGGTTAAGGTTAGGGTTAGGGTTAATGTTAGGGTTAGGGTTAAGGTTAAGGTTAAGGTTAGGGTTAAGGTTAAGGTTAAGGTTAAGGTTAAGGTTAAGGTTAGCGTTAGGGTTAAGGTTAAGGTTAGGGTTAGGGTTAAGGTTAGGGTTAGGGTTGAGGTTAGGGTTAGGGTTAAGGTTAAGGTTAGGGTTAGGGTTAGGGTTAGGGTTAGGGTTGAGGTTAAGGTTAAGGTTAGGGTTAGGGTTAAGGTTAAGGTTAGCGTTAGGGTTAGGGTTAAGGTTAAGGTTAGGGTTAGGGTTAGGGTTAAGGTTAAGGTTAGGGTTAGGGTTGAGGTTAGGGTTAGGGTTAAGGTTAATGTTAAGGTTAGCGTTAGGGTTAGGGTTAGGGTTAAGGTTAAGGTTAAGGTTAGGGTTAGGGTTAGGGTTAAGGTTAGGGTTAAGGTTAGTGTTAGTGTTAAGGTTAGGGTTAGGGTTAGGGTTAGGGTTAGGGTTAAGGTTAGGGTTAAGGTTAGGGTTAAGGTTAAGGTTAGGGTTAGGGTTAAGGTTAAGGTTAGGGTTAGGGTTAGGGTTAAGGTTAGGGTTAGGGTTAGGGTTAGGGTTGAGGTTAAGGTTAGGGTTAGGGTTAGGGTTAGGGTTAAGGTTAATGTTAGGGTAAAGGTTAAGGTTAGGGTTAGGGTTAAGGTTACGGTTAAGGTTAAGGTTAGGGTTAGGGTTAAGGTTAAGGTTAGGGTTAAGGTTAGGGTTAAGGTTAGGGTTAAGGTTAAGGTTAGGGTTAAGGTTAGGGTTAAGGTTAGGGTTAAGGTTAAGGTTAGGGTTAGGGTTAGGGTTAAGGTTAGGGTTAAGGTTAAGGTTAGGGTTAGGGTTAGGGTTAGGGTTAGGGTTAAGGTTAAGGTTAGGGTTAAGGTTAAGGTTAGGGTTAAGGTTAGGGTTAGGGTTAAGGTTAAGGTTAGGGTTAGGGTTAAGGTTAGGGTTAAGGTTAGGGTTAAGGTTAAGGTTAGAGTTAGGGTTAGGGTTAAGGTTAAGGTTAGGGTTAGGGTTAAGGTTAAGGTTAAGGTTAGGGTTAGGGTTAAGGTTAAGGTTAGGGTTAAGGTTAGGGTTAGGGTTAGGGTTAAGTTTAGGGTTAAGGTTAGGGTTAAGGTTAGGGTTAGGGTTAAGGTTAAGGTTAAGGTTAGGGTTAGGGTTAGGGTTAGGGTTAAGGTTAGGGTTAAGGTTAAGGTTAGGGTTAAGGTTAGGGTTAAGGTTAAGGTTAGGGTTAAGGTTAGGGTTAAGGTTAAGGTTAAGGTTAAGGTTAAGGTTTAGGTTAGGGTTAAGGTTAAGGTTAAGGTTAGGGTCAAGGTTAGGGTTAGGCTTAGGGTTAGCCATGACGCTATAAGAGAAGTCCCGCGGTTCTAACCCTAACCCTAATTCTACACATCACCTGCAGAAACGGTTCTCTTGCTCCAACGTGACCCCACATGTTAAATCTCTTATCCACAGATCTACTGTAATTCCTCTCTTAACTGTCCCAGAGTCAGGTTTCAGCTGCAGGGGAAAGAGCCGGGGATGCAAACGTTATTCAAATGTGAGGAATGTGAGCAGGACTGGACTGGGCGCAGCAAACAACAATTAAAGTTATTTTTTAATCACCAGTTGATATTATATATAGGCTAAGAATAAGTGCCTCTCCCAGTGACTTTGGGTCTTAGGCAAGGTACATCCTGTAGGCACAACTTATTGTTACACCGACTCAAATTAACTTAAAATCAACTTAAAAGGACCTTTTTATAATTATTATTATAAGGTTATTACATCTTCAACACCCAAAAGTCTATTATAACATTGATTTTTAATTAAATCATTGATATAACTAAAATGTAATGATTTCTGTAAGGACCCAGTGTGTGCTTGTTAGACACACCCCTGGAGTCTTTAAAAGCAGTGACCTAAAAGGCCCCTAAACATCCCGGCCCTCACAAACTGTGTCTGAACCATGTGTTAGGCACGTGCACATGTTTGGGATATTGTTGTCCTGCCCTTTTAGCCTCTTTGCCCATCTTACCTGGAAAACTGTCTTTACATTTAATAGTTGTTCAAACATATTCTTTCCAGTTGAAACCATTTGAGTTTACTGTGGTCTGTCCTTTGGGTTTAGTCTGTCTTTTTATCCTTAAACTCTGGAGTCAGCCGCTCAAGACAAACGCTCCTGTTAGAAAGACCTCCATCTGGAGGAGTGGCTCTCCCGAGTCAGAGGCAGTGCGCACTCACGCCGGGACAAGAATAAAGCGTGATTTGACCCAAAGCCAACGCAAGTCACCATTTATCTATAAAGCCTCTACAGATCAAGAAGTATAAGCCAATAATTAACATTAGGAGTTTGTTTTCTTCAAACCAGTTTCCCCTTGAATGCCCAACAATGCATCTGAAAACAGGACGCAGTGTAGACACTTTTTCACACATCAAAAGTAGAATACAGTAGAATATAGGCTGAGATGGGCCTAAGTGTTTGAGGTAAATAATTATCTTAATATGTAAAATAACAAAGTGCTTGGCCCAAATGCATGGTCACACAGTAATGCTCTCACTTCTCTGCTTGCTCCAGTCAAACTTTATAAGGGAATTGTAGCCTACAGCGCCATGCTGCTTATAAAGCATGTTTGTGGTTGGGAGTTAAAGCGTATGTCTTGTACACGGTGCATTTTGGTGACAGCTGTAATAGATGTATTCTTCAACATTTGCATAATAACGCCACTGTGAAGCCCCCGATGAAGACGATCGGGGCACTGAAGGAACTGTGTGGGAACTGGACATTATCAAGGATTAATTAGACTCATGTGTGACACTTAGTGTCTGGACTGGGACTATATCATATATATTAAGATACATCTGATGGTTTCTTCTTTTGCTAAAATACAATAAATATCAGTGTGTTGCTCATATTTTGTGTAAATAGCTGTCCCCCTTACAGTTGTACACCAAGTTCATCTTCATCCTAAAAAAGTAACTATAACACGCATTGTGTTTGTGCCAAATAAAACACAATGAGTTTGTTACATTCCCTCATCAATTTTATATTATATTCTCATAAATACATTTGCCACAAACAAGTTTGAACCAAGTGCCCTTTTTGGAAGTGTGTTTTGTAGCAGCCTTTGCTCCTGACATCATGTAAACTCTACTGTGCATCCGCAGTAAATGCTTCTACTGTGCTGCATGAAAATGTACGTACTACAGTATACAATGACCAAAGAATCAGTGCTACGTGAATATGAGGTCTATCGATGTAAAATAAGAACTGGTGTGAAGAGTGAATCGTGTAGAATGCCTCAGCAGACAGCAGACCTTTCTTAAGCTTTGGGTCCACACTGCCGCGCGGGGACGGTCACTCCTGCCTCCAGATGTGCCCTGTTCACAGGTCTGACAGTGACCAGCCCAAAAGCCAACGGCCCATCTGGTCCCGGTGCTCCAGATGTCCCGTTCAGCCCTGAGTGTGGAGAGATAGTGTGGACACATGACGTCAAGGCAGGACACCTGCCTTGACGTCTGCACCTGAAGATGCTTTATTATTATTTCAGTTCATTTACACGGGGCATTGTAACTTCAAAGGTCGTTTTCAGCAAATGCATTTTTCTGCCACATAAAGATAAGCCGGGTGCACAGTGGCAAAGGCGGTTAGCGCTCTTGCCTTCCAAGAAGGAGTTCGTGGGTTCGAATCCCGGACCAGACCAACATCACATGATCTCTCTGGGTGGAGTCTGCATGTTCTCCCTGTGTTACCGTGGGTTCTCTCCGGGTTCTCCGGCTCCTCCCACCGTCCAAAGACATGCATGTGTTAGGTAAAAATTGGTGACTCTAAATTGGCCCTAGTGAATGAATGTGAGCGTGAACTGTCTGTCATGTCTATGTCTCTGTGTTGGCCACTGTCCAGGGTGTACCCCGCCTAAGGCCCGAAGTCACTGGGATAGGCTCCAGTCACCCGCGACCCCGAAAGGGAACAAGCGGTAGAAAATGGATGGATGGATGGATAAAGATAAGCCCTTAAAGTAGCTCCTGCACAGAACAAACTATATAGTCCTGGACTGAACAGAAGATTAAATGTTTTGCCAATTTTCTGTAACTTCAATTAACTGTAATTTCAATTCCCTCAAATAAGACAATAATCTGAAAATAATTATTGGGTTCATTTTGTTGACATCATTATTTTTGTGTATGTCCCAAATATGTGCAGTTTCTCGCCTTATATATGTGATGCATTATTCACCTCTTTTAATACTTTGGACATCATTTATTCCAAGAATTTTCCCATTGTAAAATCATGGTTGTCATACTGTATAATGCTTTCTTGTGAGGGCCATGACTTCAAGGACACAGGGTCAGCGACCATCACGAAGACCACAATGTACCATCAATGAAGTCTTTAATCATTGTGTAAAAAACAGCTGTTCCTTGTTGAAAGGTGTAAAAAGTGACCTCTGACCTCCCTGGATTCCAGGAAGTTTCCGCAGAAGACGCTCCCCTCAGTGCGGTTCAGCCCCAAGTAACGGATTTGAATACATTTGCATATGATTGACAGGTTTGTTGGAGTCAGGTATGAGGAAATACTTC
Source organism: Eucyclogobius newberryi (assembly GCF_026437365.1). Lineage (NCBI taxonomy): Eukaryota > Metazoa > Chordata > Actinopteri > Gobiiformes > Gobiidae > Eucyclogobius > Eucyclogobius newberryi. Next base: position 27,523,231 of record NW_027315823.1, on the reverse strand, counting down.
ATTTTCCAGAAGACGGGCCATTCCTGTCACGCACACGTAAAAGAAAGTCATGTTTACTACAAAATGTTACCCTCACATTGTTTTAAAATTGTTTATCATTTCTAAATCATCTTTGGTTTCCAGTTCTATCTTAATCTTTTATCCGAGTACTTTAGCTCTACATTGAATTCATTTATATGATGTCCCCTCAGATATGGTTCTATTTGACATTAGTGTCTTGTAAAGTCGTGACTTGATATTATAAAGGTTTATAAAAAGTTAAATATTGTCAAAATGTTTGACTTTAAATACCTAAATATTTCAGAATCTCCCAGAATCTCTTATTCTGAGAGGAAATTAAGACGTAACTAGTAGCAGTAGTAGTAGTAGTAGTAGTAGTAGCTGTTAGTTTCTTAAGTTTCACTTCTCTAAGTTTCACGTCTCATGCCTGACAGCTAGGGGGCGATACTGTTCTGTTTACCTGTTATACGTGTCTGGGTGGGACCGAGGGAGACGTTGTTGTGTGGCTAACCTGAACGTGGTGTTCACGAAATAAATGAACCAAATCAAAGTGGAGTTATTATTTAGACTAACATTGGTAGCAGAGGATGGTTAGTAACTACAGAGTCCCGCCATCGTTTGAAGAGGAAAAACCCTATGAAAGCTGGAAGAATGAAGTCGGCATGTGGATTAGAGTTACCGATTTGGAGAAAAAAAAACAAGCTTGCCGTAGCGTTGGCGCTATCTGGAAGAGCACGGGAGACGGCGATGGAAATTCCGGTTGATGATTTAAACAAAGACACGGGAATTGCCACTCTTTTTGGTAAACTTGATAGTTTGTTCCTAAAAGAAGAAAAAGATCGGATCTATGAAGCGTACACGAACTTTGACCGGATGATGAAAAGCGGAAACGTGTCCATGGTGGACTATATTATTGATTTCGAACAGCGATATTCGCGTATGCGCAATTACAACATGGAGCTTCCCGATGCAGTTTTGGCTTTTAAACTGCTGGACACCGCGTGCTTGGATACGACGGACAGACAGCTGGCTCTAACTGCGTGCACGGATTTGACATTCACCTCTATGAAGTCCGCTTTGAAGAGAATATTTAGCGGGAAAACGATTGCAACTACAGAGGGAATTAGTCAAGAATCTGTTTTTGCAACGGAGCAGCGACGTCAAAACAGGCCCTGGCAACAGGGCGCCAGAGCCAAAACTCCACTGCCCGGTACAAACCCGCTGGATAAGTTCGGACGGCGGTCAAAGTGTGCTGTATGCCAAAGTACGTTTCATTGGGCAAAACACTGTCCACACAAAGGTGAGAGTGTTCAAATAATTGAAGAAAAGACAAACGTGGAAGAGTGTAACATTACACTGTATACAAAAGAATCGCAGACAGATGCAGAAATATTCATGACTGAATGTTTTGGCTCCGCTATAATAGACACTGCTTGCACTAGGACAGTGTGTGGACAACAGTGGCTTGACGACTACATTAATGTGTCAGGAAAGAAAAACATAAAGTCTATGATAAAAACTGAAACACAAAGTCATAGGCCCTTCAAGTTTGGAGATGGAAAAGTGGTGCACTCTGTCAAAAAGGTTACGATACCAGCTAAGATTGGCACCACAAAGTGTAATATAGAAACCGAAGTTGTCCCTGTTAATATCCCCTTGCTTTTGAGCAAGACATCTCTAAAAAGGGCAGGAACAGTTCTGGACATGGAAAATGACAGTGCTGTGATGTTCAATCAACCTATCAAACTGGACTTTACAAGCTCGGGACATTACTGTGTGAACATAATCGACAGTGAAGATAAATGTTTTGTTAATGCTGATCAGATATTAACAACTACTGAGGAAGAAGTGCTGACAAGCACAGACAAAATGGACACAAAAGCGAGAAGACAAAAGTTTTAGAGAAACTTCATAAGCAGTTTGGGCATGCTTCTGCTGACAAACTACAAAGGCTTTTAAGAAGTTCTGGAAACAAAGACACAGAATGCATTGGCTTACTACAAAAGGTTGTAAGTCAGTGTGAAGCATGTCAAAAGTACTGTAAGACCAAACCCAAACCTGCGGCTGGCCTACCACTGGCTTCAACCTATAATGAGACTGTAGCTGTAGATCTGCACGAGCTTGAGCCAGGGCTGTGGTACCTACATATCATTGACCAGTTCACTCGATTTAGTGCAGGAAGTGTCCTGACCACCAAGAGATCCTCTGAGATCGTTAAACATTTTATTCATGATTGGATCAGTGTGCACGGCCCACCACGAAAGTTGTTCAGTGACAATGGTGGGGAGTTTAATAATGAAGAAGTGAGAGACATGGCTGAAAACTTTAATATTGAAGTAAAAACCACACCAGCATACAGCCCCTGGAGTAATGGGCTGTTAGAACGGCACAACCAAACTTTAACAGAGATCATACTCAAAGTGAAAACTACTACTAGATGTGACTGGAGCACTGCCATGGACTGGGCTCTTATGGCAAAGAACTGTATGCAAAGTGTCCATGGTTACAGCCCACATCAGCTTGTGTTTGGGCAGAATCCTAACCTACCTTCGGTGTTGATTGACAGACCACCTGCTCTAGAGGGCACCACTAAAAGTGAGTGGGTTGCCAAACACATTTCAGCTCTGCACACTGCAAGGAAGGCCTTTACAGAAGCAGAATGCTCCGAACGAATACGGAGAGCGCTAAAGAAACAGATACGTTACAACGATGAGAGGTATGAACAGGGAGACAAAGTGTTTTACAAACGTGTGGACTGTCCAGAGTGGAAAGGGCCTGCGGTGGTCATTGGGCAGGACGGTGCTGTTGTTTTTGTTAGACACGGTGGCACCTGTGTCAGAGTTCACCGACTTAGGCTGAGGAAAGCCAATCAGGAACATGAGGAACCTCAGACCAGCTGTGATAAAGAAAACAATGAGGACGAACAACACTCATATGACATAAATGAGGATACCGAAGAGACAAATGCTGAAAACAATGACAATGATCCTCCACCCGCTCATGAATATGCTGGGGCAGAGGGACGGGGTGCTGAAAATATAAAGACTGGCCAAATTGTTACATTCAGAAACGCAGAGAGTGGTGTTTCACGTACTGCTAAAGTGTTAGGACGTGCTGGAAAAGCCACATATAAGGACTGGTATAACTTTGAGCTGCTTGAGCCTGCTGAGGTGGCGGTAAACAATGAAGCAGTGGATCTGTTACAGCTGGAAGATCTTCAAGTCCAGGTTCAGGCTCCTGGTGGTGACACATGCGAGGATGTTTTTGACACTAAGGATTTGTCATTTGATGAAGCCAAGTCCAATGAAATAAAAAGTTGGATACAAAACGACGTGTTTGAGGAAGTTGAGGACAAAGGAGAAAAGTGCATTTCCACTCGGTGGGTGTGCACTCTAAAAGAGACTGAGAACGGATTAGTACCAAAAGCCAGGCTTGTTGCACGAGGATTTGAGGAGCTACAAGTTTCTGAGCTACAAAAGGACTCTCCAACCTGTGCTTCAGAGTCCCTGAGGCTCTTAGTGGCAGTCAGTTGTCAGAAACAATGGCAACTTCGTTCAATGGACATAAAATCTGCCTTCTTACAAGGACTGGAACTATCTAGAGACATTTTCATCAGACCTCCTCCAGAGGCTAATAGCACTGGTGTACTTTGGAAACTGCGAAAATGTGTGTATGGTCTAGCTGATGCCTCACTCTATTGGTATAACCGAGTGAAAAGCATAATGATTGAAGCAGGAGCTGTCATATCTAAAGTTGACCCTGCAGTTTTCTACTGGTTAGATGAGGACAAAAATGTAACTGGTGTACTAGCTTGTCATGTTGATGATTTCATTTGGGGAGGTACACAAATGTTTTCTATGACTGTCATGCCTCATCTCAGATCAAAGTTCAATGTTGGTCGTGAAGCTCAAGATAGCTTTTCTTATGTGGGTGTGGAGTTGGTTACTTTGGGTAAAAAGGTACAAATACACCAAGAGACATACATTCAACATTTACATCCCATACCTCTCACACCCTCACGGGCAGCAGAGACAGGCTCACCCCTCACTGAAGCAGAACAAGATCAGCTCAGATCTAAGATAGGGCAACTTCTGTGGGTTGCCAGACAGAGCAGACCTGATGCCATGTTTGATGCAAGTAACTTAGCATCAAATCTTAAACAGGCTACTGTACAGACTATTAATGAAGCAAACAGAGTTATGTGCAAACTGAAGGCTAAGTCTGTTGAGTTGAATTTCCAGCATCTTGGTAAAGACAGTAACTTAAAATTAGTTACTTTCACTGATGCATCTTTTGGTAATCTGTCAGATGGAGGAACTCAAGGTGGGCACTTTATTGTTTTGATGGGTGACAATGGATGTTTTTCTCCTATCTCATGGCAGTCAAAGAGAATCAAGAGAATTGTTAGAAGTACACTAGCAATGTCAGAGGGAATTGACAATGCAATTTTTCTTTCAACATTGTTCTCTGAACTTAATGCAGGAAGCACTGA